>NC_089591.1:7054168-7302303 GCF_019320115.1 Miscanthus floridulus
GGGCACCAGGTCAGGCTGTGGAGCAGCTGCAGCCTCCTATTCCATGCCTGCCGTGCCTGGTGGCTGCAGCGGCAAGAGGATGGAGCGATTAATCTAGTGCGTCCCCACTCCCCTGGTGGGGAAAGAGGCCGTGAGTCGGTGGTGCGATGCGGAGCTCTCCACCTGTTGAACAGTGGTGGTTTCCACTATAGCCTAGAGGTTCCGATGGATCACCAGTTCCTAGGGGTTGTCTGACTCGGGAAGGCCACGCAGGAGCATCGCCGACGCGACAATGTTCTGGCTAGCCCAAGCAAACTATGGGGGATCGTTCCCCCATCGATGATGTTGCGCTAGACATGCTGGGTCACGCACATGGGGCGCAGCGTGCTGCACCAGCGCGTTGGCACAGGTGGTGGCTTGTTTTGCCACAGTTGTCGTAGCTCCTCGCCATCCGCCTGTGCATTCGCGAGGGCCTCCGCATGAGGGTCCGGAGGGCTGTGGGTCTGAAGAGACCCCACCACCACCGGTGGCTGTCCTGGAGCGTCTGTCATAGTGCACTCCTAGGACAGAGGGTGGCTAGGTGCCAAGATGTCACTGATGCTAGAGCCATCGCTCTCAACATCTTCATCCATGAGGTCATGAAAAGAGGTAGGAGCGTAGCTTGCCATCCCCATGAATTCGAATGTGAGAGGGGGTGGTGCCAGCATCCTTTGGAGCCCTCGGGCATATGCGTTCATGGGGGACGCGAGGCCATAGGGGAATAGATCGCATGGCGGTCGCGGTAGCGACAACGGGGTCCCTCTAGAGAACCAGCGGAAAGTAGTAAATATTGAGTAAATAAGAGTACGTACATTACTCACAGTGGGGTTTGAGCCTAGTGTAGGGTCGGAGCGAAGCATAGGGGCCTCATTGTTGAAGTCGATGGGAGTCCTAGAGCTGATGGAGGACGTGCCTCCTCCGATAGGTGCCGAAACAAGTGCCTCCTTGTGGAGGTGCAGCACGCCGAGCCGATCAGCGACGAAGTCTAGGCTTCTGAAGAGGAAGGCCTAGGATGGCTCGAAGATGGGAGGATCCCACATCCCAACTTGTGGGAGTGCAGGAAACTCTAGTGAGCCAAAGCGAGTTGTATCGCTTGAGCCCGCCATGGTGAAGGTGGCAGAGAAGTGGGCCATCCGATGACCAAAAAGCGTGAACGTACGGCGTTTTCCCCACGAACGGTGCCAACTGTCGATGCAGAAAGTGACCAACACATAAATATTTGTTGTTTTGCCATACGCTGTGATTGGATGTGGCCTAGCACTCAATGACATAGGGTTTATACTGGTTTAGGCAATGTGCCCTACGTCCAGTTTGAGTCGGTCGGTGACTTTATTCCTGAGCCCAGGTGCTCAAAGTTTGCTGTGGGATTACCGTTTACACCAAACTTTGGAAGAAGAGTCACAAAGAAATCGAAAGCCCCCAAGATCATGTCAGTAGGGAATCAATTGCGTGCAGATTGGAATCAGCTGATTCGAATGCAGCACTGGAATCGGCTTTCTCCAGGCAGCGCTGGCAAATAATGACAAAGGCTACGATCGGCGCCAGGACAAGACATGATGGACTCTACAAAAGGGGAAAGATTAGAGTCCAAATTATCTTAAATTAGGAATGTTTTCTCTTAGGGCCAAAAATTGTGATGAGTCGTGCATAGACATGAGTCATGCATAGGTCTCGGGTATAAATATCAAACCCCGGCTATTGTAAAGAACACACAATCAATCAAATATTAGTTATTTACTTTTTTTGGCTCCGGCCACCCCTTAGGAGTAGGAGTAGAGTAGATCTCGGCGATTTCTTTAGCAAGTATGGCTACATCGATTCGGTTGACCTCCACTGCATGTCTGTGAGTACCATCATGGCTTATACCTCTGTTCGTACGGCTGCATAGATCCAGTCGACCTCCACTGCGACTCTGGTATGAGTTAGTTATCAACTCTTGTCTAGTTCAAGTATGGCTGCATCGATTCGGTCGACCTCCACTGCTCGAACTAGATCAAGGTCAAGTTATCAGCTCTATCTAAGGGTGGCGTTCCGTCGGATAGATTCATTAAGTTACCGATATTGCTTATTGCTTCCATTGTTTATTTAATTATAGCAATATCACTTCATCCGATTGGGATTGATCTAGATCAGCCTTATATCCTTTTTAACCCATTGTTTGTTGATCTAAAATTTAATCTAATCTGCACTTTAAATGATGGGTTATGTTTTATCGGTTGTTTTATATCAATCTTGATCGTACATAGCATGCGGTTAAGGCGTGTCTGATTTTGAGTAGATATATTGGCTAGCGAAAACCATTTCATGGCCCGTTATCATGGCCTGTGTGATTCTGCCTCACACCCCACTATTAGCACCGTGGAATGGGGATCGTTATTTGGTAGATCTGTTCCTAAGAGGGCATGACCTTAACTGTGCGCTATGTCTGAATCGGCTGTTTTAGCCGATATCGAGCGCTTTCACGAACAGTTCACATCACAAGATTGTTGAAGTAGCAATAGGTTAAAAGATATGTTAGCCCCATGATCTTATTATTGTATTACGACCTACATGATTCTGCCTCATGCCCCACTAGTTAGAGTGATAGATGAGATCTAATATATTCATTAGATTTATTTCTATTAAACAGTTGAATGATGATGAACGGTTTCTTTCATAAAATGAGTTCGGTTACTTGCAGTCATTGGCTTAGCATGAATTAATTACTATTGATATCCTTTTGCTAGTGACTAATATATGTCTAAACAATGATATTCATCCAGAGTGATAACCGGTTCTTCTTACATAACCCCATGAGCTTTAATCGATTTATTCTTATGAATATGTTAGAATCGACTATTTAATCGATCTCCTTTCATATCGGCTCTCAGAGCCGTACATTCAGGACTGTCTGGCAACACCGGCACGTTCTGCCCTTAATTACTGATAAACTTTCTCTCCTTGTCAATTATAGGGTCAAATTGACTGGCACATCTCGGGAGGAGTGCGTAGGATCGACCATCCCTATGCTGAAGCTAGGTGGATCCTCAGCTCCATTGAGCGGACCCTTCCGGCTTGCTCATGTGTCCACGGCACAGAACGAAATTTCATGTCGATAGTTACAAATGAAAGGGAGTAAGATGGGGGTGCAAGAGGTCCAGTCGGACTCCAGACTAAAGGGCCGAGAGTGATGGGAGCTCCTACATGCACTAAGTATTCGAGTGTGTGCTCTGTGTAGCTTTAGAGTGTCTAAAGCTAGCAGAGGGTGAATCGATCGTTGATTGTTTGAATCGTTCAAGTCCTCCCTTGGAGAGTTGTCGATGGATCGATGTGTTTGTGAGATTGATCGTCCTCATTGGAAGAGAGTGCATCCCCTTTTATAGATGAAGGGGATGGCCTTACAAGCGAGAGAGAGAGTATATTCACTGAGTCTTGTTGCCCACACCATCGGGTACAAGTTGATTGTAGGCGCCCATAATAACGTTAACGTCAGATCCATATGGGAGGTTCCATCGTCTTCTTCTGGTATGGCAGATGCCGGCGCCTACCATACTATTGATGCCTAGAGGCATGTGGGGGGTTTTACCGTGTTCTCTTGGTATGGGAGTTGAGGGCGCCCACAACACTGTAGGGCAAATGTCGGCACCCACAACACTGCTTGAGTTCTGACATGCCTGGAAGGTTGTAGGGCACCCTCTAACATGTCCTGTCAGTACTGTCCTGTAGGTGTACAGGGTACGGTTCATGGTATTACGGTTGCCTTGAGCGCCCTGCTTTACTTGCTCTGCCCGTTTCCTGGGTCCTCACCAAGCGAGCATCCTCGATCGGTTGGTCCTAGTCGGCTCCGACTATGTCAGTTGGAGAAGAGCTATAAGCAGAGGTTCGGTGCATCTCCGGTCGGAGACGTGGGTCGTAGTCGGAAGTGGTGTTTGGCCAGACCTTCCGGTCAGAGAGGCGAGCCGGAGTCGGAAGCGAGGCCTTCCGGTTGGAAAGGCGGGCCAGAGTCAGAAGCGAGCGTCATTCCTCCTGGCTAGGCCTTCTGGTAAGAAAGGCAGGCCGGAGTCGGAAGCGGGCGTCGTTCCTCCTTGGCCAGGCCTTTCGATCAAAGTTTGGATCGCGCCCTGGCCTGTCGTTTAGGTATTTGGGCCGGCCCAAGAGTTGTGCGTCATTCACAACGTCGTCTGCTAGGCTAAGCTTTTGCTAGGAAGCAGGTCCATGAGGGACTTCGGGTTTATGAAACCGACAAATGACTTCTTTCAAAGTAAGACATCTATTGCAATGAAGAATTTTCTAATATGAACAAAACTGATACTGAACCCAAAACCAATGGGAACCAAATGCAAACAGCGGGGGGTGTTGGTGGTCACTATCAATCAAATCCATCCGCCAATTATAGCCCAAAACAGAACAAATAATAGAATCTTTTGACACATATGCCTTTACTATTGACATAGTTCCACTTGTATTGGAGAAAACATGTTTTGCAGGACTCACATTCGAATACAAGTTGAAAATAAACAAAATCAAGCAAAAGGCGCAGAGTAGAAAGCGTAATGTAGAAATGCGCAAAAGGAAATACATGAAGAATCCCACCTACACGTCGAATTTGGGCCGAGCACCGACATGGCAATGGTCTAGGCCCACCTAGAAACCGACCATGAAAAGGCGGTCATGAGGCGGGCCTACCTAGGTGCGGGCGCACCCCGTATGCGGTCGCACCACCACTGCCACCTCTTGGTCCCACGCTCCTCTGGCGGTTGCATGCCGCCATGCAATGATGGTTCCTGGTGGTTTCCTTATTTTCAGCACCAAACCGACCAAGCCACTAGTATAAGTAGAGGAGGTGCTCACCATCCAAAACACACATCATTTGGAGCTACACCTCACTACCACATCTTGTACTTTTACTTTCTTAGTAGTATTTGGAGCTAGCAAAGCTATCAAGGAGAGCTTGGCTCCTTGGAAGAAGAATGACATCTTTGTATGAATAATACTATGAAGAGTTCTTCTATAGTCATGCTCTCGTATCATTTATATAGTAGTGCATATGAACTAGAGTATAGTTGTCTTGTTATAATCATGATATATGAACTAGCATATAGTTTGTGTGTTATGATCTTAACATATTCAACTTCATGCTAATCAGTCATATGGTTTGTATGAGTAGAAGTAGAGCTAGGGTTGAGGTGACGGTTCGTCGTTCCTTCGGGTTTGCCCATATTCTTGCTTGTCGATCCATAGGATCGGAGTCCCAGGGGATATGGATAGTTTCTTTGTACACAGGCATGATGCTCGGGTGCATGGGAACCTTCAGATATGATGGTGCCCCACGGTTCAGGGGTAGGCGACAGGTGGTTATAGCCCTGTCTGTCCTTTGTAATCCCCCACGTTCGGGTATTGTGTAGGAGTTTTAAAGTCTCTCGCGCTTGTTGGCAGACCAGTGCTCGGAGATCTCCCCGTCCATCTTACACTTAGTTCCAACCCTAGTCATATAACTTGTATGATCATTAACTGTTCTTTGCACGGCTATATTTGAACATGCAGGCTCCACGTAGGAATATTCTTTTATTCTTTGTTTTGCTTTTATCCTTGAGGTTGGCCCATATGTGTGTCCACTATCCTTGAAAATATTGTTTTTACCCCTGTCATGAATTATGGTCCACTGTGCAAGTATGTAATCTTGTTCATGCTCATGTTAGACTCTCATACCTTGCCCTCCTTTGGGAAAATATAAATAACGATACCCTGAATACTTTTGGGTGAAATGCTACAACGATAGATCCGTACGCTTATGGCAACGTCGCTAAGGTTAACTCAATCTTAGTGATGGTGCTAAGAAATACCAACAGGCATTCCTGGCGCCATTACCGGGGATGGATTTAAAACGTCCATACTTGGTGATTGCGCTTAGAAATGCCAACAGGGCGTGACTGAATCCATCTAACCTTCATGGGGCGTTGTCGACGACGACAATGCAAGGTGCTCGAGGCAGGACAAACAAAGGCGGGTGGGGAGAATGAAGGTGAAGCAACTGGTGGGGAGAATAAAGATGAAGCAACTGGTGGGGAGAATGAAGATGAAGCAACGGGTGGAGAGAACTAATGGCTTCATATTAGGATTTTTAGTGGTTCCAATAGCCGCCAATGCGCCGATAGGGCCGAGGGGAGTTGGGGAACGGACCAGGTAGTTCTAGGTTTCTTTTCCAAATAGACGGTCCAGATTGATCGGCAGCGAGAACGGACGGCACAGGATAAGGTAAGCAGTATCCGTATTAAGCCGACCATTGCCATGCTAATCCAACGCTATAATATGACGATTATTAGCAGTTGAACTGCTATTAGATTCTCCTGGAACCGGAACCGTACATGATAGTTTTTACTTTTCATTCATATATATACAGGAAAAGAAAAAAACATCCGTCGCGTAGCAATATCTCTTGGAATATAGCAAGGATCAAACATAGATATCAAGAACAACAGTAGGAAACATAATATTTCAAAGAACTTTTTTTCATTGATTCATTGATAAATACAATTTGGACGAGTATACGATTGTACTCGTCTGGAAACATAATAACTAACATAAACTATTAAAACTACTTATACTAACTATAAACTACTTAATCTAAATATGATCCTCTCACAGAGAGGATCATGATCGCCTCGCTCGCTTGGGAGGAGGCGAGTAAAATTCGGAGTCGGAGTTAGAGCCGTTGGAGTCAAAGTCATCGTCGTCGTCAGCTTCGTCCTCCTCCTCCAGGTCCTCCTTCTTGGAGCTCCATGAAGGACTATAATCAGAAGACATCTAGTCGTCGGAGGAGATGTCCTCCTCGAAGGACTGGTGGGTTGGCAAGTCATCCTCGCTGGACGATGGGCTGCTTGAAAACTTGATGGGCTATCCAACATTTTCTTTGCAGATTGGAAGAGAAGGGGATGATGGATGAAGAAGATGGGTGGTTTCAGAGGTTCAGAGGGCACCGGGCTTGAAGAATATGTAGAGCAGTGGGTATGGCTCTTTGGCTTCAGGCGGCAGAAGTAATGGTGATTTGACGGCCTTGAAAGTTGAGGGCATTCAACACTCATGCTGGATTTTTACCGCCGGTTGACCAAACGCTAGTTTTGTACCGCCGGCCAAAACGCGTATCCCAGTCGGCCTGGCTTTTCATGCGAGGAGGAAATGCAACCCCAATACCATTGCCACATCTACCATTAACTTGTCGGTGGTAGCAGTTTCAACTGCCGGTTTTCATCCTTAGGAGGCCACCCTATCGGTCCAACCAACGGTGAAAGTATCACACCGACGTTTTTATTGCTACGGCAGTGAAAGTGGCGATAGTGATAGGTCAATTTGTAGTAGTGAACAGACAACGACGGTTGGAGTTATTTTTGCATAAAACACAGTCAATATGATTTGCACGTCAGGAAAAAGTTATAACCAAAGTGCCTAGTTCATCACCTTCCCTGATCCGAAGACTCGAGTAGGAGGACCCCCCTTCAGGCCAACACAATCCGCCATTATCATCGCTGAAATCACTTCAGCGTTGAACAAGCTAACCCTCGGGACATCCATTGACGCCAAAGATTTGGGTCCATAGTCCATGTTGTCTAGATAGAAAATCCGGTGAACAAAAAAAGCCCACGTGACAACTATAAAAAACAGCGAGACTACATGCATCAAAATACATTGTCACATATAAAGCCAAATAATTACCGTTAGAAATAGAAGGCTGCCAGCCGCCGGGCACGGTGTGAGCTTCTTCCTAAAGTCGGACTGGGCCTCCTTGCACATGCTGATCACATCATCTAAGATACACCTAGACCAGTCGTACCCCCTTTTGCCATCAGGACTTACAGGAGCGGGTAAGAAGTTTTGGCTTTCAAAATGGGAGGGCCGTTTAGGGTCATAGACCATTGACATCACATAAATGACATATGCAACTCTAAATGAATCCCTGTCCCAAACCACCGTTCCATCCACGCAACGCCGGATGAAAGACTCAGCTGCTGCATCGCACGAACCACCACGCTCGGTAAGGCCAATCATACGCTCTAATGTTCTACCAGACTTATCCAAGCTATGATGCCATGGCACAACGCCGTTGTTTGGCACACCGAAAATCCTATTCACGTCTTGTGGAAACATCCCAACACTTGAGCCTTTGGGGAGTGTTATGCATTCCCTTGTGCAATCAACCCTACCCATTAACCACATACTAAATGCTTGGTCGAACTTGAAATGCAACCTCAAACGAGCAAATATCCCAAAACCTGCATTTATTGTGTTAAGCACGTATAGAGATAAGGGAAGCGCTGCACTGGAGCTACCAAAGACATCAACAGTTCTCTCTGCCATCTAGCTAAGCTGCGCCACCTGCCAATGTCCTCTGCTTCCTGATCCCCATATGAGCTCTCAGATATTGACGACGTAGTAGAACAAAGTCGTGCTACGTTTGGGGATGTTATAGGGAAATTACAAGGATCTGACGACCGCTGGTACGTTCTACCACCTGTTAGTATGCTACTGATTTTGCTACCTTTTTCTTGCATCGCTTTTTGTTTGAGCGATTATCGTAGAGCCCTAGTGGCTAGGGAGATAATGTTTTGCGTCACCGTTATGTTTCTGATCCCATTTCAAAAGCCTGCCACTGCTTTTTCATTTGCTCCCTGTTGATGGCACTCGAGCAAACTTAAGCACATCTGCTCCCCGGTTATAACACACGTAGTGTTTTTTGTTTGTTCGCGCAATGATAAACTTTTCAGACTCATGCACTCTGGTAGAACAACGTTGATTTTGATCAACTTCTCGTGTAGTAAAGAACTGCAGTTTGCCTAGTTCAGTGTTCACCGTCAAACAGTTTGAAACATCTTATTCAATTAGCACTAGTGGCACCTGCTACGCTTTTCCATCTCTCCATGTACATGTTTCAGCTTCGACAAGTACCATGGATCGATCAGGCTACCGGTTGATCACATTTTCGGGATTAACACAAGTCTAGCTATTGTTTATGAAATTAGTACTACTTGTACTTGCAATTAATGGAAACTCTACTGGCTTGTGTATGCTCTGCTGAGGAGGCACTTGTATATATTTATTTGCTCGTTCTACTACTCTGTGGTTCATGTAATAATAACCAGCAGAGAACTTGACTGCAATTAATAAATATATATATACTCTCCTCTTACTTGCTCGCCGAACGGTTACCAGAAGAGAACGAATGGTGTACAATTTTACCCGTCCGTACGTATATTGGTCATGTTTGGTTAAGTCGTTGCCTCGTTGGTTCATGAATGAAACTCCAGCACATTTTCTAGTTCGTTGAAGAGATGCACGAGCCCTGTCTTTTCTATCTGCGCCCGAATCTACGGCAGCTTGTTAATCATGCATGCTCTGGTAATTGAATATCCCCGCTCGCTTCTCCTCCTGTTCTCTTCTCTTTTATTTTCATTTCAATGCTATGCATATACCATCGTGCTCTGCATCATACGGCCGCGGCTGCGCGTGTGGATGGGGTGGTTCTTGTCCTTGTACGCGCACACCATGCAGAGGAAGAAGCCCACCATTAGCGCCACCACCGGCGACCCCATCAGGACGCCGTGCCACTGTCCAATGGCCACCCCCCAGACGACGAAGCTGAGCAGGGAGCCGGCAAACACGACGCACACACTACTACACAGAGGGCAGGTCTGGGGCCGGCGGTGAAGCCCCCGTCACCGCCAGCTCGGCGGTGATGGGAGGCATCACCGACGGCCCATATTACGGACCGCCCGTGATGCCATTTTCCAGGACCATTGTTTTTAATATTTTTGGTTTCAGTTCCATCCAAATGCATCAATCCAATATGGAATTCCTAATCTGCATCAAATTCCACTTGTATATGCCATTTTCTAGTTCTGCATTCAATCCGTGGCAAAATCAAATAGGCATTCAATCATTTGTACAACACGCAAAATAAGCTACTGTCAGAAAGGAACTACTGAAAAGATCTCTAAAAGAAAGGTTGTCCCCTAAGTTATCTCATCAGAAAGGTAATATGTGTTAATACAGCTGACACTGACTCAACAAAAAGTAAGGTTTTTTGGCATTGACGACAGACAAGCCAACAACAAGAGATCCAAATACGAACCTCTGATAAAGCATTGACGACTGACAAGCCAACACCATGGAGCCCTCCAGAGACACTGTAGCCACTCTTTGAACCTCCAAATTTGCCACCAGCGTGCATTAACTGTATGATTAAGAAAATAAAATATAAACATAAAGGAAATTAAGAATTTCAAGTGTTGACCTCCAAGAACGTCATCAGGGTTTAGAAATATACAAAAGTGCTTTATAAATTTTGAGAGACAATAAACATGCTTAAGGATGGGCAAGTAACCAAACAAGTGAACAACACAAATACTTGATCAAACAAAAGAATGGACAAAAAACCAAGTTTTGTATTGCTGAAATCCATAGCCATTGATCTAACAACCTTCCACCTATGCAGTGGTATCTTAGGCAACAAATCACTTTGTCTGGATTACTTTCAAATAAAAAAAATCATAAAAAGATATATGCAACAAAATAGGGAACTAAACCAGGTACCAACGAAAATGAACAAGTCATTATTTAGGGAGCTGCCATTGTTATCCTTCTTAAGAAGGCAGAAACAGAATTGTTCAAAAATGTCTCCTTTGTTCACTGTCTTATTTGTACTAGCTGTATTTTGAGTAAGATAAGAAAATAACAATAAAGTCACATTGCAATGTAAAATGCATTGTGGAACAGAGCAGTAGAGCTGCATTGTTTTGTTTTATGGGCATGCAAATGCCATAGCAAAACAATGGTTCACCTGCACAGATACAATCCAAAAGGCCACAAAATGCAGCATTTCTTTGTCTGGGGGTGTATATCTGTAGGAATCTGCAGCATTTGTAGATTAAAGAATTGATTCAGTAAAACGACGGACAGAAAGGTAATCCATGGATAATTAGTGTAATATGATGCATGCTTGGCAGCAGTGTGATCAACAATGCTATGTGAACAAGAGCATAGAAACCCTGGTCCTGTATAATATTCAGGCAAACGGAATATCTCACTTGGTACAATTTTATTAATAGGTAAGATCATAAAAAGATGCACTCATTGCTATAAATAATTTGAGTGAAACTAATTAGACACTCGGGCATGGCAATGTGTGTCAAACTGCCAAAGAAGTGCCATGCTTGAGTAAACAGGGAAAAGCATTTGGTTACTACAAGCATACAACAAAAACAACAGCTAGAACCTTGTATGCGTGTTGGCTAATATCCATTAAATTTAATATCAGGTACAAGGAGTCTGATTCCTTGCATATCCAAGCTCTCGAATGAAAAAAAAATTAAGGCTCTTCAGCATACAAATAAGAGGCGCGATTAATCAATCACCTGGACATTGGCGGCGGTGTACTCCACGGCCACCCGCTTGTCTTGCATCGCCTCGGACGCCGCCGTGGAGGCCATGAACGCCTGTAGAGGGAGGCGAAGCTCAGAGGCTTACCCGGCGGGCGGCGGCGGTCGCACCGGGCCACGGGAGGTGGCCGGTGAGGCGGCGGCGGCGGCGGCCACGGGCGGGGCAGCGGGGGCTCTGGCGCGCGGGGGTGCGGCGGGAGAGTGAGGTAGAGAGAGAAAAGCGTGGCGGGATAGTGAGCTCGCGAGCAAAAAAAAAACGCGCCTCCTAAAACTTTTTCCGCGCGCCGAAGCCTTCACCGCCGGGCAGGGACCGTGGGCCGGCGGTGAAGGCCCCTTCACCGCTGGCCGGCGGTGAAGAGGGGGCCAACCAGTTTTTTATTTTTTTATTTTACTGAAGTTTGCAAAATGCATTGTTCTAGGAATAAAAATGCTAGGTTAGTTTTCAAAATTATAAGTTTATCTTAGGTTTGCTAGAATTCTACTCATATTATTGAGAAATTATTGCACAATTTTCATGTTTTATTTATATGGGACCTAGGTCTTCTTTTACATTTACCTAAAATGAATAAATGGCGATGCATCTTCTCTTTTTTTTCATATAATTTTGTTAATTTAATGTATCTTCTCTATTGGCTCCGCCGGCGGGGGTAAACTATGATTGGGCACGTTAATTGAATTGCACAGTTTTCAGTTGTTTCCAGCTAACTCCATACGCACGTATCTCAAGGTTCATTGAAGTCAACCTGCAAACTCCTAGCTGATTTGCTACCATTTTTAGTTGCTCATCATCTTCCTGACGAGTTCTTATGAGCTTCACATAATTCCAATTTGAATATAAGTATCTCGAATAACACTAAAAAGAAAAAAATCATGAAGTACTACAATTGTGTACACTAATTTACATGTCACCGCCAATACGGATTATATATATTTTTATTTTATCCAACGAAAAAAATCTTGAAGTTGATTTTTTTACTACGTTGGTGGGGGGGAGGTACCCAGCACCGCTCCTCCCCTAACCCTCGACCTGGCGCTAGCTCAACTAACCCGCCCTCGTCCGAGGTGCCACCCCACGATGAGGGTACCCATGATCGGTTTGCTTCATCCATGTGTTCAGGTGACACGCTCGAAGGTCAGCTACGCGGGAGGAGCATGGAGGGGAGGTCGCAAGACAGTGACGGCGAACGAACCCTCGCTAGGGGCGCGTGAAGGTCGCTGCCAGCCACGGGGAGGGACCATCCCGTCAGCAATTGGGGCCGAGAGTGGTTGGCTAAGGAAAGGAGATTACCGCCGTATCCCTGGCTCTTGTATAGTGTTTACCTACAGGGTCTAACCCTAATATAATTCCACCACTCCTCCGGATATGGTCTATAAATGTCTGGAGCGCTCGTGTAAGAAACATGTTGAACTTTTTTCGGACAAATTAATGGGCATTTAATCCACACTTTTCCTTGTTTTCCGTATGCTCGCTCATCCCTTCACAATAGTTTAGTCACTCACCAATGGGAAACCCTCGGCCTCTCTCCCCATTCCCCTCAGTGAGGGCGAGAGGCCAGGAGTGACCCTGCAGTTGGCGCCATTTGTGGGGACCCCAGTCCGCCACTCCTCGAAAACAATGGCAACAAGAAGAAGAAACACCCAAAGGGATCTGCCCCTACCACCAGGGTCAGACCCGGCGGCGAGAACCTCCGCAAGCAGGGCTAGCAGGACTCCGGTACTCCAACCCGCCGTTCAACCGACAAGAACACAGCTCGAGTCGGATGGGGCCGAGGCAACCGAGCCAGAGCCAACCCCCAACCCGAACCATCTAGGACGGAAGAAACTGGCTACGTACCGAAAGATGACAACGAAGGTGCAGAGGCAAGAGGCCTCGAGGCCCTAAACCAGATGCATGAGGAGCTCTAGGAGAAAAGAAGTCGAGTCAAAGCCCACCAGAGGCGGGTATGCCTACAAGTGATAAGGCAGAAGGCAGATGAAGTCAGGGAACAACTCAGGCAAATGCATGAGTACCTACCTTCGATCAAAGCTAACCCAAACTATCTACCCGAACAGCATGACTTGCCACCTCCGTTCCATCTAAATCCACCTCCGCCCCACCCAAATCCACCTTCGCTCCACCCGATCCCCCCCCCCTGCACCACCTCGTTTTCACCGGATCTACCCAGAATACATTCCCCCAGCCGTACAACAACACCACAGAAACCAACCTCCGACAATGTCATACGACCCAAAATCCCCATTAACCTAGATACTCCAAACAGAAACTGGCCGCTCGAGTACAAACCACAGAACCTACCAAGGTATGATGGAACCATAGCCCCTCGCCAATTCGTAATGAGCTACAAAGTGGCAATGGCAGCAGCAGGTGAGGATGAGTATACCATGGTGAAGTCCTTCATGATCATAGCAAGGAACATTGCCCAAAGCTGGTACAACAACCTCCCGCTAGGCTTGATAGATTCCTAGGGGAGCCTCCATGAAAAACTATGCAACAATTTCAAAGGTATCAGCCCTTCGGCAACCAATCCCATAGAATCACTTGCACCCAAGCCAAAAGAGAACCCCTCTGTGACTTCTGACGAAGATTCATCCAGCTCAAAGCGAGGACACCAAACATAACATATGATGCAGTGATCCTGGCAGCAATCAACGAGGTAAGGCCAGGGCCATGTTCCTCGAGGCTCACATGGAAGCCACCCAAAAACCATCGCAGAGCTGCACGAGGTCATGGATAAGTACATCAGATCAGACATTGTCTTTCGTTCAAAGATCGAGGCTTTAAAAACTCAAATGCGACCACCTCCGAGGCCACCACAGTGCAACCAATACCCTCGCAACGAACCAATCAACATGAATACCATAGAGTCCACACCTCTGCAATGCCAAAGACAGCAACCAAGTCCAACATCTCAACAGACCCCTGCCTACAACCAGAATGACAACAGAGACAATACCCAAAGCATACCCAACCCAAGAGATCCAGCGAAGCTATACTACTATTTCTACAGACCAGGCAAATGCCACTCGACAAAGCAATGTGCATGTTTTGTGAAGGGAAAAGAATATCAAGAAGCATAGCAAGCCACCACTTACCACTCGACAACCAAAACCTGTTAACTACACAAGGAGACAACCCACCCCCACAACCACCCCATACCAATACACACCAATAAACTATGGCATCCCCTCGCAACAACATCGTTAGCAATACCCAACCTTCGCCGGCTACAATCCCTCCTATCACCATTACAACACCTACGACAACCCCAGCCATCGTACGGCTATAACAATCGCTCCAACAGCCAACCATACATGGTTACTCACCCACCAACCCCACCATAAATACAAAGCCAACACTCAGCATTACCACCACCACCCCCGCCACCATCAACCCAGCCACAACAACAGCAAGTAAAACCAGAACTCGTGAGCCAACCCATTCAAACAACAATCAACAACCTAGTCACAACCTTCGGTGTGATAATCAGAATCACCGGAGGATCCAACGATGATCACGGCAATAAGAGACATCACAAAGAGCATATGAGATGAGTACACCACCTAGCCACCGAAGGGCCACACAAGAACTTGCAATGGTCTCACATCCCAATAACCTTCGACAACACGGATCTCAAACTAAAAGACTACCCTCACACCGATGCCATGGTCATCGAGACAAATCTAGCTAGATGGATAGTAACAAGGATCCTGGTCAACACTGGCAGCTCTGCCAACATCCTATTCGCATCAACCTTCGACAACATGAAATAAGATAGAAATCTTCTCTAGCCGGCCGGACGTCCGCTATACGGATTCGGGAGCAAACAAGTGAAAGCCATAGGCAAAATCACACTTCCAGTAACCTTCTGCGACCAAAGCAACAACAGGACAGAGCACATAACCTTTGATGTGGTTGACATGCTATAGAACTACAATGCAATTTTTGGCCGAGGGTTCACAAACATTTTCAGCGTAGTCCTCCACCCGGGCTATCTCTGTATGAAGCTGCCCTCCACCAGAGGCGTCATTGTCGTATACGGCAACCAAGACCTCGCTAGAATAGCAGAAGAAACAACCACCCTAGGATAGAAAAATGTACACAACCTAGGCATAGAAAAGCCAAAAGTCAAGATACCCTCGCTAAACGAACCAGAACAACAAGTCAGGGCGAAGCCAGTAGAAGAAACCAAGAAAGTACCACTATTCGAAGGTAACACCAGCAAGCAGGTCATCATCTCCACTATGCTAGATGACAAAACTGAGGCCGAGCTCATCCATTTCCTGTGTGACAACAACGATATCTTTGCGTGGTCTGCAGAGGACCTCCGAGGGGTAGACAGGTCCATCATTGAGCACACCCTTGACATCGACAAAAATCACCCCCTGATCAAGCAAAAGCTTCATCAAATGTCTGAAGAAAGAAAGCAGATAGCCAAGGTGGAGGTCCATAGATTGCTCGACGTAGGGGTTTTCGACCAGTTAAATACCCCACTTGGCTATCAAATGTCATGCTAGTCAAAAAGAGAAACAGCAAGTGGAGAATGTCCGTCGATTTCATGAGCCTAAATAAAGCCTACCCTAAGGATGATTTCCCATTACCAAGAATAAGCACCCTCATCGATTCAGTAGCCGGTTGTGAGCTCTTGTCACTCCTGGACTGCTTTTTAGGTTACCATCAAATTTGGATGAACCAGGAAGACGAGGAAAAAACAAGCTTCATCACTCCTTTTGGAACATACTGCTTCAGAAGAATGGCAGAGGGTTTATGCAATGCAGGGTCAACCTTCACCCGCATGACAACAAAAATATTCAAAGAGGACAAAGCAATCTCAGATTATGTTGACGATATCATTTTACAAAGCAAGCTCAAACAAGAACACATCGAGGACCTCCATAGAGCTTTCAACAACCTCTGTAACATGGGGCTCAAATTGAATCCAACCAAATGCATATTCGGCGTAAGCAAGGGAAAGCTGCTCGGTTGCCTCATCTCAGCACAAGGAATCGAGGCCAATCCAGAGAAAATCAACGTAATCCTCAGCATGGAACCCCCAACCTCAAAAAAGCTAGCACAGAGGCTCGTAGGAAGACTGGCGACATTAAACAGATTCATTTCAAGGTCCACGGAACGAGGGCTCCCCTTCTTTGAAGTACTAAAAAACACAAATCCGTACAACTGGGGACCCCAACAACAAAAGGATTTTGAGGATTTGAAGGTCTATCTACACTACCTAACAACCCTCGCCAGCCCCCAACCCGATGAACCGCTCCTCCTATATGTCGTAGCCTTGCCATATGCTGTCAGTGCAGTACTAGTAAAAGAAAATCAAGAAGAGTATTAGAAGAATCAGCTACTAGTGTATTACATATCCAAAATCCTTGATGGAGCAAAAAATTTCTATATAGAAATGGAGAAGGTAGCATACGTAGTCGTCATGGCCTCCAGAAAACTAAAGCATTATTTCTAGGTGCACAAGATCACTATACCCTCGAGTTTCCCGCTTGACAACATCTTCAAGAACCTAGAAGCCATAGGCTGAATAGGAAAATGGGCCACAAAAATCAATGACTTCGCAATAGAGTTCGTCGGGAGAAACACAATCAAATCTCAAGCCCTCGCAGACTTCTTGGCAGATTGTACCCCCGACACTCACAATATAGTGGAAGTCATAGAACCAATATGGATAGTGCACATAGATGGATCATGTGGTTTAGCAGGAGCTAGAATAGCGGCAATCTTAACATCGACGTCCGGTATCAAACTCAGATATGTAGCGAGGCTAGAATTCCAATGCACATACAATAGCGTAGAATACAAAACAATCATACTGGGTCTATCAAAGCTCCACACACTCTTAGTAAGGAGAGCAATCATCAAAACTGACTCCCAGGTCACCTCTGGTCACATCGAGAAAAGCTTTGAAGCTAGAGATCCCAAATTACAAAAGTACTTGCACACAGTCTGCAAGATCGAGGAATTCTTCCTCGAAATCATGACCAAACCAATATTGAGATCAGAGAACAGCGAGGCTAATGAACTAGCAAAAGCTATAGCTCAAGGCATCACCATACCCTTGGATGTTTTCTATGAGGTCATCAATCAACCCTCGATAGGACTAAACATAAAAACACCAAAACTCTTCAACGCAATACACAGCGAAGACTAGAGAGCGCCCATAATGGCCTATCTCAAAGGATATCATGAACCAAAAACCAAAGAGGAAGAAAAAAGGATGTAGCAGAGGACACAGGGGTATAGAATAATCAATAATGAACTATACAAGGCTAGCATAATAGCACCACTGCTCAAGTGTGTCGCATCCAGCGAGGAAAAACAACTGTTAAAGGAGATACACGAGGGTTCATGCGGTTCCCACAATGTACCTAGGGCTCTAGTGGGCAAAGCATTCAGACAAGGATTTTACTGGCCAACAGCAATCAACGACGCAGCCTCGCTAGTCCAGCATTGCGAAGGTTGCCAACTCTTAGCAACGCACTCAAACAGACCAGGGGCTCAAACCACCCTAATCTGCCCAACATGGCCTCTCCAGTGACGGGAAATGGACCTAGTTAGACCTGGAAACCTATGCTACGTGGTGGTCACCATCGAGTACTTCACCAAATGGATAAAAGCAAAGCCACTAGCTACAATAACCTCACAGACTGTCAAAAGATTCTTCTGTCAACAAATCATATGCCGCTTCGGAGTGCCAAGAGAGCTCACAGTAGACAACGGAACTCAATTTGATAGCGAAGTATTCAAGGAGTTCTTTATGCAGATAGGAACAAAGCTATGCTTCGCCTCGGTAAGACACCCTGTGGTAGAACCGACCAATTTATAAGAGCATAAGTACAATGTCAACCACCGAAGCGATCGCACTATCATACTTGAGCCCATATAAACCTGGTAGTCCATTGAGTATCACGAAGGATCTCGAATAATCCAACATACAACCAAGATCGTACATGATTCGACATACAAGCCATATGTTATATAATTTCACAAATAGTTCAACATACATCGGAGTACGAAAAGAGTTATTACAACCCAAGTTCAAATGTAGTAGCGGAAGCAATATAGTTTTAAAACCATCATTACACACACTTGTTCAAATACATGCCAATTTGTGATCAAGTCCAACAAAAGCATCATAGATGAGATCACATAGAATAGCCTTGCCTGTGGCCTTACAAATCGTCGATGGTGAGAGAGAAGCAATTCTTACAATACCCATGGTATACAGTACCATCTTCAACAAGTGGGAAATAAACCCTAAGTATGAGAAGGTACTCAGCTAGACTTACCTGTCATAAACCAAAAATAAAATGACACCAAGGATCATGCAAGGCTTTATAAGTGGAGTAGGCTTGCCAACATTTTGTGTAAAAGCGGAAGTAATATATATTTTGATCTAGCCAGTTATTCTAGCAACAAGTTATACCTATTAAAATTAAGCATGTCTAGGTTGGCACCTGTACTAGAGCAATCACTTGATTTAAGATGAAGCACACAATAGTAACCATATCCGGTATAATATATGCATGTTCCTCATAACCATCACATTTCATCAAGTTACTATGGTGAAGGGGCTTTGTTAAGTTTCTCACTATCCGAGAGAGACAGCGATTCGAATTGATTGCAACCAGCTGGGCAGTTATTCCTAACACAAACCTAGACGTACCTACACCAAGGTAGTCTTAGGTCACCTTTTGTATAACTCAGGTACACATTTTGCGGGTTCGATCAGCGCCGCACACCTAGGGACAACCAACTGCCAGGACGTTCAGGCCTGGCCTGCCCATAGGCTCATGTCTGGCTCACCGTACATCCTTACTACCATCTAGAGTGTGCACTCTTACAGAATGACTCCTGGCCTGAGTTGAGCTACTCGGCTTTGCGGTCAGAATGAGTTATCTAGCCAGCTAAGTAAGAGACATGTGTTCAAATGACAAGAGGGCCTCCAATGTTGTGGTCCTTAAACGACTGGGATGGAATCACAAGCATCAACCTATAACCTAGACTCCGTCCGGCTTCCATTTACTTCATCACATGGCTCTTTTCCACGATAACAAATATAGCCAACCAAGACCAGACATCCAACTATATCTCGCAGGTGATAGGAAATCACCCGACTTCTACCGAGCTAAGCATGGCTAAGCATATATTCGATCCTAGACCTATACAGGGTTCAAGGTATATTTCTGGATAAAGAAATTATATGCATCAAGTGTTTCCAATCAACTCCTATAACCTAATGTATCAAACATAAAGGACTCAAGTTGATATTTGAAAAACATAGGAGGCTTAGAATGCTCTGGGGCTTGCCTTTTAGAAAGGATGTAGGCCTATGATCTGGGCACTCTGGTAATTCCTCTGGGGCCTGCTCTTCCCTTTCTGGAGCTACTTGTTGTGGTGCCTCCTAGTCCTCTTCGTCCACAGCCTCGAATTCCAACGGCGTGACTCCCTCCGGCGATCCTATATGCATGAGCACGCAATAAGACACATGAATGCATAGGTGATGATATGGATGATATGGTGCAATGCATATATATATATATATATATATATATATATATATATATATATATATATATATATATATATATAACCAACATGATAATAAGGTAATACTATGATTAACTAAATTTTACTGAGTAGGTGTACATCTCTTTTCTAGTAAAGTAACATACACTCATCATGCTCTAACAACCTAAGATAGAGTTGCTCATCGTCATTAAGAGGTCTATCACCTGCAGCTAGTAGCTCATCTTAATTAGCCTAATCATCTAATTTTAACAAGCACCATGCTCATACAAAGCCAGAATTCCAAGAACTAGATGCAATTGAATTATATAGCAATAAATACATAACTGCATACACCCAATCAAAATTATTCACAACCAACTATACCAACAGATTATATACATCACCCACATGTTGAAAGGTATAATGGTTGGACCTAAATCAATTGTATATAAGCCTTTATTAATTTATTTAATTGGTTGAAAATTGCAACTGCTACTTCTAGTCCTCAATAAATTCTAAAAAAATTATAGTAGCTCACACATACTCTCAAGAAACCACTATTAAAATTTTATACCATTTGGATATGTGTAATAGCCTCCACAAAAAAGACAACTTACATGCTTTATGGCAACTTAAATATACTTAGCATAGTGAAAAGTGTCAAGTAACAGATTTACTATTTTTCTTACATTCCTTATAATACCAGAATACTGTAGAAATTATTTCATGCCCATAAGTTACATAGATCTACCACAATTAATTTCACAAGAATTAGCATTTAATTAAGCCAAAAAAAGAAATCATATCAAGTTTCATATTTTTAACAGATAGTACTCACCAAGATGAATCTAACAAAATTTGGTTCACTCAATTTGGACACTCCTAGCTCTGGATATGAATTTTTTAAGTTTGAATCAATTTCTAAAAAAGAATAAAGAAAAACATCAAAATCTGAAATCACTACGCGCACCTGAACTCAGTGCACCTAGAGACGCTGACAGCTGGGACCCGGGGTCAACTCAGCCCCACCTATCATACACATCGAAAAAGAGGCGGTGTTGGACCGGCGAAAGCTCACCGACGGCGAGGTCATCGGCGGTAGAGTCTTCAGTATCAGACTCTACTTGCCGTCCTACGTCAACTGGTACCCGCGGTTGGCTCAGAGGCTGGCTAGAGCTAGCTCGACGGTGGCCATGGCGGCTCGGCGGAGCTGTGCGACAGCGTTTCGACCATCTCCGACCATGGCATTGGCAACTATGGCCTAGGTTAGCTTCCTAGGTGGTCGGCGAAGATCTAGGGTTAGGGTTATGGCTCTAGGATGCACCGGTGAGGCACGGGCGTGTGCATGGCGGCACGATGGCACAAGCGCGACGGTGGCGCTACAGTATTTCGGTGAGCCGGGTGACGGCATTGGTCATCCGTCTTCCATTTGAGTATCACCGTCCTAAGGCTAATCCCTAACGCCTAAAAGCGAGAGAGGAAGGAGACTAGGCGAGCATGGCCCCGGTGGCGTGCATGGCGGCGGTGCTCTCGGCTCACGGCGGTGGACGCGTGTTCCGATGCAGACGAGGCGGTTGCGGTTCAATAGGCCGTGGCACTATCTTCTAGGACCTACAGCGATGACAAACCAAGGGAGGGGGAGGTCGGAGAGGAACTGGTTGGGGCCGGCCACGAGCGAGCTCGAGCTCGGTGGTGCACCATGACCATGGCAGTGACGGCGGCAGCGCAATGTGGCCTCACCTGAGCTCAAATGGTGGCACTAGCTGCTCAGGGAGGTGGAGTAGGTCATGACAGAGCTATGGGCAAGACGAATCGAATGGAGGTGCGGCGGTGGTGGCATGCTTGGCCAACAAGGACGCAACAGCGGCGGCGTGGTACTCTCCGCTCTGGAGCTGCGCGTGAGTGAGAGGGAGAGAGCGAGAGAGTGAATGAGCACGCGTGAGTATGGGCATCCGAGTGCTTGCCTTTGTGGTGCGGCTAGGTGGGCTGGTGCTGGCATATGGCCACCACATGGTGCATGTGGCCTGCATGTGGTTGGCCACCACGGCACGTGGCGAGGCCGATTTTAGGCCATTTGACGTGCCGACTTTGCACCTCTATATCTCCTAATCCAGTTCGAGTTAGCAAAAAGTCCATTAATAGAAATTGTAGAGCTATGTGAGTACTACGACTTTGCTTAAATAAGTTTTGTCTATTTCACCACAGTTTTCAAACTACAAAGCTCCAAAGAGGGTACATTTAAACTGTAAGCGAGCTTGTGACAAATTTTCTGAGTTTCAAAACAGCATTTTATTGCTCCTTGTGAGCTCTATTTGACCATGTTAGGCACTGAATTAGCTCTTGGCCCTTAAACAAAGTTCGTTACACATAAGACAAGCTACAACTTTTATTAAGGTCCCATAGCCATGCAAACTCTCTAGGCTATTGTTCAACTTTGGTCAAACAATCAACTTAATAAAGACATTTCTAGTGATACCTCCACTTAGAAGCATTTTTGGACCAACTCATGAATATAAACTTGGTTTTATTTTCCCTCCTAAGTGTGTCTAGGGTGTTTTAGTGACCAAACAACACTCACTTGCATTAACCAAGCATGATCGCAAGCATATACAGGTATAATTAAGCATCACATGTGATAACATATAGTGAATGAAATGAAATTTCATATGCTCATGCTCATGAATGAATGGGTGATGCTTATGCTCATGCAAATGCAAGTGCAAAGTGCAAGCTTGACACTAGGGTGTTACATACCCTCAATCTAATGGCCTCATCAAAAGAGCGAATGGTATAATCCTCTAAGGCATCTCAAGAAGATTACACGACAGACCCAAGGGAAAATGGACAGAGGAACTTATCTCAGTCATATGGCCACACAATACCTTCGAATCGAGGGCAACAAAATTCACCCCCTTCAAACTCCTCTTCGGAGAAGAAGCCGTCCTCCCAAAAGAGCTCACTCACAAGTCACCAAGAGTGACCTTCGCAAAAGATGGAACAAGCACCCTCGATGAAGAACAGTTAACAAAAGACCTCACAGAAGAACTCAGATGCCATGCAGTAAACAACATTCGCTTATATCAAGCTAAAACTGTCCGGTGGCGAGACAAGAAAGTGAATACCCGCCAAATTAACATAGGAGATATGGTGCTAATTAGA
Source organism: Miscanthus floridulus (assembly GCF_019320115.1). Lineage (NCBI taxonomy): Eukaryota > Viridiplantae > Streptophyta > Magnoliopsida > Poales > Poaceae > Miscanthus > Miscanthus floridulus. The sequence continues at coordinate 7,077,281 of NC_089591.1, forward strand.
AAACAAAACACAAAGATGGCGGGCAAGCTCCAACCAAAATGGGTAGGCCCATACTTGGCAACTCAAACAAGCAGACCCAGAGCATACAATCTCCAAGATAGCGAGGGTAACCAACTACCTCACACTTGGAACATAGACGACCTTTGAAAATACTATCCCTAGCGATGCCTTAGCATGTGCTCGCACAATGTAATTTTTTTCATTCAACAATGTAAAAACGCAGCGCTACACTCTTTTTCCTTGCGAAGGGGCGCAAGGTTTTTAATGAGACAGTCGCTCCACCCTCTAATGTAACATTTATTTCCCAAAACTCCAACCTCTGCCAAAATGGGTGGGTCATGATCAACCCACCCTCATTGATGAAAAACCACAGGTAAAGATTTGTACCAAGCAGGGTCTCCCACCTATCAACCATCGCTCGATATAACACACTCCTCCAAACATCACAAAAGCAAACCCCACCTGACCTTGATAAGGGCGGATGAGGAGGACAAAACAAGTGAGCACCCTCGCAAAGCGCTAGGGGCTCACAAAAGCAAACCCCACCCGCCCTTAAGATAAGGACGGATGTGAAGGCCAAAACAAGTGAGCACCCTCGCAAAGTGCCAGGGGCTCACAAAAGCAAACCCCACCCGCCCATAAGATATGGACGAATATGGAGGTCAAAACAAGTTAGCACCCTCGTAAAATGCCAGGGGCTCACAAAAAGCAAACCCCACCCACCCTTAAGATAAGGATGGACGCGAAGGTCAAAACAAGTGAGCACCCTCGCAAAATGCTAGGGACTCACAAAAGCAAACCACACCTGACCTTAAGATAATGCGGAGGTTAAAAAAATTCAGCACCCTCGCAAAAATGCTAAGGACTCACAACGTAAACCCGCCAAATCCCCAAGACACAAAGACGGACACAGTGCCACCCATCCTCAAAACAAAAGGATGGAAACAAGGGTCAAAGCACGTGAACACCCTCGTAAAGCAAAACAACCCTAACCGAAGGGCATCCTCGTACCGCCAACTCAAAATCCTACAACACAAAAACAAAAGGGGCCCACAGGAATACTAAACCCATCATCAAAATTCAAAAACAAGACCAGTCACCTCAAACGACGCATTCACTCCACACACCAACCTCACCAACAAAACATTAATCTCTCATAAACCAGCCGCATTCAGCACTACATTAAGAAATGAAATGACTGATATTAAATGCTCCATAAACAAACCACCCACCAAATCAACATTAAAAAAAACTACCACACCAAAATCCAACAGCCGGTTCACCCTATAAATACCACCCCAATCCACCCAATGGGTCGATCAGCAACCACAGCAACAGCCACAATTCTCAACGTCCCAACACTCGAAAATGCCTCTCAAACCTCAAAACCATTGCAAGCGAAAATCCCCACCTAAAAAACCACCAGACCCCACCCTCGACAATGCAAATGAGGGTACCACAAGAACAAACGTAATGCTAGGGACAGCTAGAACAATCTCATCCGCAAGCCCAATCAACGCAGTCCCAAAGCCTAGAGCACTTGGGAGATACCACAAGAAAAAACATAACATCCCCTCGAGTGCTCCCTCGCCACCAATCTCGAGCCTCAGAGTGAAGTGATCGCCAACACCTCATACTGGAAGTTGGTGCGCGCTAGTCGACACCTCCGCTCAACTATGTGAGCCCTAAGGATCGCATATATCTAGCAACCCTCGGGCGAAGGTTTAGTGGAAGCAAAGTCGACAAGGACTACGACGCCGCCCACCAATAATTCAAGAGGAGTGGTTTCAATCCCACCCTCCTACAAGTGGGCAATCAGTCGCACGCCAAAGAAGCTTTGCTAAGAACAAGAACACAAAGGCACTCTAGGAGAAACTCGCGCTTAGCGTAGCATGGAGCCTCGCGGGGTCCAAGCTCCATAAGAAGGAAACCTGTGGCCCCCGTGGCCAACCGAGACAGCATCAACACGTACCTCCATCACCAAGGCGACAACAAATCAACGAGGGCTCACCAAGGTTCATCATCAATCGGCAAGTAGCACCAAAACCATCGCATCATCTCCCATGAAGACGACAATCGAAAAAGTTCACCATGGCAAACCCTCGATGTATTTAGAACTAGTACTGCTATGTAAACCCCATCAAAGAAAATAAAGTCAAACTTAGCATCCTTTCTCATTCTATTTTCACCAGAAGTGCGTCAAGTTTTAGAAAATGAAAAACAATGAGCCTCGCCTAAAAGAAAAGGGGTGTCACTGCGCGTCAAGTTTTAGAAAACAAAAAATAGTGAGCCTCACCTAACAGAAAAGGGGCGTCGCTGCACGTCAAGTTTTAGAAAACAAAAAACAACGAGCCTCGCCTAAAAGAAAAAGGGGCGTCGCTGCGCGTCAAGTTTTAGAAAATGAATAGCAGCGAGCCTCGCCTAAAAAAAGGGGGGCGTCGCTGCGCATCAAGTTTTAGAAAATGAAAACAGCAAGCCTCGCCTAAAAGAAAAGGGGCGTCGCTGCGCGTCAAGTTTTAGAAAATGAAAAACAGTGAGCCTTGCCTAAAAGAAAAGGGGGCGTTGTTGCACGTCAAGTTTTAGAAAATGAAAAGCAGCGAGCCTCTCCTAAAACAAAAGGGGCGTCACTGCGTGTCAAGTTTTAGAAAACAAAAAGCAGTGAGCCTCACCTAAAAAAAGAGGCATCGCCAAGAACCAAAGCGACAACAAAATCACACTGTATCCTGATGTGTCAATTAAATAGCAGTAAATAATGTTTACAACAATTGAAACCCTCGATGGGCCTCCCAATAACACGTCAAAATTACAACAAGTACAACAACAATTGTTACATCGATAAAAAACAGACTTCAAGTCAAGCCTCAGTGCCGGACCTCCCAGACATCGGGAGCATCCTCTTCAAAACACACCTCACATGCCACCTCTGTCGCCATCTCCATAACTGTATTTTCAAGCACACTCTCAGCCAGTTCATCTGCTACACCCTCCACAAACTCAGCTACATCATCCACAACCACCTGCAAACCCTCACCCCCACCTGACCCCTCAACCTTTACAATTGGGCCCCAAAGAATGGGTGCCATAGGAACCAAAGGCAAATCACCTTCCAAAACCCTTGCGTGGTACATACATCGATGGTCACGCTCATCAAGCTCCAATGGCTCTGGATTCGGCACCTTCAACTCCCCCTCGGCATCCAGACTCAGGCGCCCTCGCCCAAAAATAAAGTCTATAGCATCCTCATCATCAACATCATCCAACACCCCTGAAGTAGACCCCGAACCAAAAAGCGAGCGCTCAGACTGATGATTCGTAAGGTTCGTGTCCCGCCAAAACCGACTTGGCTCCTGATTTTTCTTATCATACAAAGCAAGCTTCACCCACCAAAAATGATCGAACGACAACGAGGGAAACTTAGACTTAGCACGCACCCATGACGCGCTAGAAATAAATGTATCATGACGATTTGACATCTGGGGCAAAACATCCGACACTTCACGCGTAGGCCCCACAGGAACCTGCGTAATGAAGGCACAGTCAATCACCAACCAAAAAGTAGACCCCATAGGGGGGCACTCCAACTGTTTTCCAAAAAAGCAACGGCCACCCTAACTACGATGCAGACGCGTGTCAAACCTGCCCTATAGCATCAACATCCATGGCTCCTGTGGCTGGTGCTCCATCAACTCTTTCTTCCTTGGTCTTGAGGCCTGCTTCAACACCTTCGCGACAAACCCTAGCAGCGACCTTGCTAGCAGACACCTCACCAGCAGCAGACACCATGGCCCTCATGCTTGTCGAAGAGGTACCAGCCTCGCCGGTGCTGGCAGCAGAGGTCAAAGCATCCTAGGGCTACGTCAGCTAACAAAATAAACAAAATCATAAGCAACATAAAAAAGGTGGAAAATAAAAAACAACAAAACTAAAGCCCCAACGTACCTCATGAGTGCTAGTCACCGCCTCATCAAAGGCCAGAGACTGACCCTCGCCCTCTATCCAAAACTTGGTCAAGAAGCACGCGATAATATTCTTGCAAAGCTGGTCATTAGCTGCACCTTGCATGTCCTCCAACCTAGGAATGCTATGGTTAACCCACCCAAGCCTCTTCAAATGATCACATCCAGCGGCCTAAAAAGACCGCGCAATGGCGAGGGCAGACCCATAAGCCCCAAAATCAGCAACATTGTCCAACAGCTGAGAAAACTGGCTTAGCTCTGCCTGAAGCCATGTGGAAAACACAGAAGGATCAGCTTCGAGCAATGACCCGCTCGACTCCGCGCTGCCATTAGCAAAGGCGGAATCAATGGCAACCATCACCTCCTGCATACAGGTGAGCAAAGCAGCACGCGATTCTTCCAACTTTTTAGCGTTCTCCTCTGCCAAATCCTCAGCCTTCTTGCGAGAATCCTCAGGCTTCCTCAGATCTTTGTCCTTTCTTTTTAGTTCCGCGTTAAGGTCAACATTATGAGTCAAACACGCCTCTGCACCCTCGACCAGGGCCTTATTCTTCGCAATCAAGGCCTCAAGCGACCCAACTTGCCTAGACAGCTCCCTATTCCTCGCCTTCAGGTCAACCTTTTCCTTCTCCAATGACGCTAGTTGCTCCTTCAATTCAGTCTCGACATAACCATGGTGCCGACGCGCGGCCTAAGCAAGCATAATAGCTCTAACACTAGCAACCTCGACATCCTCAGTCAGGTCATCCACCGTCTCATGGGACATCAAAAACTCTGCCTCCAGCATACAAATCCGACGATACATCCCCGCCATGAAGCGACGCTCCTCTGTAGTCCCAATGAGATGGCAATCAAGGAGGTCCGGGCTGGTAAACAAATCAATCTCTAGCTCATCAGCGCCGCATGAGGCAGCAAAATGCTGCAAGCCACTATGGCTAGCCTCGCCAAGAGCATGCTGTCCAAAGCAAGCTCTAGGCTCATCCTCATCTATAGCAACTTTGCATCCCTCCCACAGGATATGCACGCGGCGACGATGAAGCATCGACCCAGCCCTAATTGAGCGAGACTCAATTTCCCTCTCCTCCTCAGATTCATGACCCTGAAACCCAAGCTCATCAGACCCAACGGGCTGAGGGTCACCCGACTCATCATGCTCACACTGTCGGCATCACCTTCATCACCACTCGTGCCAGATTCACTACTGCTACTAAAGCAACTAGAACCATCAATCTTAACCTCCTTAGAACCCTTGCTCACCTCTCTCCCCTCTTCATCATCACCCTTGTCATTAGAGATTATTTGTAAAATAGGTAGTCTAGAAATGCTTGGCAATTTGTGGCCAGGTAGAGGCCCACCAACCACACTCGACCGAGCCCCAGCAAAACCGTAGACCCTGGCTTTGCCACAACAGCAAGTGAAGCAGCTGACAAAGCAACAACCTTCACCATGGCTACACGATCAACCTTAGATCCCCCTACACGTCTGCAACCACGCCCACCTCGCTTGGACGTACTTTCAATCTTGTCCACCCACCTCGGCCCTCTTCCTCTTCTTGCTACCCTCGGCACCTTTCAACTCCACAGATGGCCAGTCTGGGTAAGTTAATCCCAACAAGTCGAAGCACCGGTTAACACGTTGATGATCAGCCAAGGCAACCTTAATCCTCTTGTTCTCCTAAGTACCAAGAGCCCCAATAAGACCCTCAACGACCTTGGCAACCTTTTTATACATAGTCTTAATGCTAGCCGTAGAGCTATTGCTCTTCTAGAAAACCTTCGACCAAGGCTGCTTAACATTAACACCAAGCCCCTTCAACCCTCGCCCTCAATAGCGTTCATCATCCTCAACCACGAACCAAGCCTAGTTAGCCCTCAAAGGCACAACCTTCACACAAAGAAACTCCTCAACCAAGTCATGCGCACATTGATGGCGTGATAGAATCCTGAGCGCATCTACAACGGCGGCACAGGCATTGATCATGACACCCTCAGAAGGCACACTTTCAAGCTTCGATAATTTACCACAAAGATTGGGCTCACCCTCCAATTTCACATAGAACCAGTTATCTGTCCACGGTGAAGCCCACTTATTCTTCCAAGCCTAAACATGAACCTCCACACCATGTCGATAAATGAAGGTATACACCCCAAACTGCCCCAATATAGTCTTGCCCTCCACCACGTGGCTGGGGATGAACTCAGTGAAGTTGAATGAAACCCTCCAGATCTGGCTCAACACCCTATGACTTGCATCCCCAAATGTAGATACTTAGTTTCACAAAACTAGATGGGTTCAACTGGTGGTACTTGAAGTTGAACCTCTTCAAAATGCCAATGATAAGCGGATGCGGCGAAAACCTCAACCTAGCCTCGAAAAACTCCTTGAAAATGACAACCTCGTCATCTTCAGGGTTAGGAACGGTCACACCCCCAGATGGCCTCGTAGAGTCACGAGCGAACCAAGCAGCCTTCACATAGTCATCCAAATCACTCGACGTGTCCCTCGATAGACCAAACTCAAAGCTCAGCACGACATCGAAGACAAAGTCAGCAACATTGGATCCTTCAACTGGCCTCGCCATCTTCTTCACGTGAGCCCTCGATCTACAAAGCAGAGCAAACAACAGACTCATCAGTACAACTAAAGCAACAAAAAGAAATCAAAACACAAGCTTCTAGAAAGTACCTCAATGAGCACGACGACGAGGAAGAATCCAGCTATAAGGAAACTGGACCCTAGGCCCACTTACTTTGGATTTTGGTGTTTGATGACCAACACAACCAAATTGGACAAATGAATTTGCAAGTAATTGTTTTGTAGTTCAATAGGGTGCAAGACGTGACTTGGACGAAGGTGACATGATGATCCCATGATCAACACCATAAGCAAGACCCTAGAAGCATAAGACAAGACCCAAGATATCAAGCAAAGTCCAAGCATGAAGATGGGAACCAAGCAGGACGCAAGATCGTGAAGAAATGAGCTCGGCAGAGTTGACTGGACTCGGACCTATGTGGACCGGATGCGTCCGATCAGTTGCTGGGCAACAGCAGGAGTCAACAGTAGCGACCGGACTCTAAGCAAGGCAGTGATCGGACATGGACTTCACTGTTCATCATTGAGGTAACAACATAGTGAGGATTGGATGCAGCAGTTTTGGATGACCGGATGCGCCAGACAGTGGCATCCGATCAAGTCCAGAGAGGTTCTAGAATGGCAAAACGTCGACTGGACGCATCAGATGGTAAGTGGCTGGACTTGCCAGAGAGTCCTATCAACAGTGAGCGCCAACGGTTGGCTTCAATGGTTGGGACAACCGGACGCGTCCGATCAGGACGACCTACATGTCTGGTCAATGGCAGAAAGCTAGGTTTCGTCCCCAACGTCTACTTTCTCCATGGGACTTAGAAATAGACCCCCCCCCACCGACCATTAGCGTAGGTGCTTTGCAAAGTGCTTAGATTAGTTAGACAACCGCTTATGTGCTTGCGCGCTTCTCAATACCTCAGTAAAAATACCAGAGTCGTCGACATGAGTTTATATATCTCTACCTTACTCTTTAGCTTCCGCATTTACATTGCAATCTTGGTTTGTGTTTTACTTTCCTAGCTTAGTGATAGGCTAGTTGATAGGTTTAGAACCTAGGTTGCATAACTCCTTTTTGCGGTAGAAATAACAACACACTAGCAAAACCGTAGTTTCATATTTAGATAGTTTATCTTTTGCATAGGTTTTTACTAAGGATAGAAAAAGAGGCCACAGTTTAGATTTAGAGTTTTAAGTTGTATAATTCACCCCTCCTCTTAGACATCATGGTCCCTTACAAGTGGTATCTAAGCCGGTTGGCTCAATTTGGACCTTTGGCTTCACCGCTGTTGAGCCGACGCTATTTAGAGTGGTTGGGATGGATACCTCTAGGCCTTCGCACTTTGACGGCACTAACTTCCCCTACTATAAAGCTAAAATGGCTTGTCACCTTGAGGCGATAGATTTGGGTGTTTGGAGAGTCACTTGTGACGGGATGAAACCTATTAAGAATCCCGATAAACCCACAAAGAGTGAAGAAAAATAAATTCTTTTCAATGCTAGAGCTAAAAATTGCTTATTTGAATCTTTTAGCATTGATGTGTTTAACCAAGTGTTCACTTTAAATACAACACATGAAATTTAGTTAAAACTCCAAGAGCTCCATGATGGCACAACTAATGTCCATGAGCAAAAACATTGTCTAGCTAAACAAAATTATGATTCCTTTAAAATGAATAATGATGAGCTTGTTCGTGATATGTATTCTTGTTTGAATCTAATTATCAATGAGCTCCATTCAATAGGATTAACGAAGATTGATGATGTGGACATCGTGAAGAAGATCATATCCATGCTACCACAAAAGAAATATGCAAGCATCATCACCATCCTTCACACCATGGAGGACTTGAGCACCATGACCCCAGCCATAGTCACAGAAGAAGTGTCAAGACCATCCTTCAACCCCAGCAACTCAAACAAGAAGTGGCTCACCTTACCAAGAACTTGACTCAAGTAAAAGGCAAAACAGAGCAAGCCCAACATCATCAAGATAACACCATTAAGGGAGTGAAGAACCTTGATGAAGGACAAACCATGGTTTGCTACATGTGCCACAAGGAAGGTCATAAGTCCTATGAGTGTAAGGTGAAAAATGGGGGAGGAGCTAAGAAGAAAGAGAAAAATAAAAAGGAAACAAGCAAGCTCTCCAACACCTACACCAACAAGGTGGACAAAAAGGCCTCCACACCTTATCTCTTGAAGAAGAAGAAAAATGACAAGGTGGTGGCCATCAAGGAGAACAAGCAAGCCAATAATAGGGCCAAACACATTTAGGTGCCAAAGGAGATCATTTCCAACGTGAAGAGCACCAAGAAGGTTTGGATCCTGAAAGGGAAGTGAGAAGTCCGATGGACTTTGGGGAATTTGGAGACTTGGCAAAGTATGGGTGCATTTCATGGGGTGAATCATTATGGACAAGGTAATTGTCAAGTGGGTTAGTGAATACTATGGACCCAAATTCCCCTTCCCATGTTAGGTAACTAGATTTAATTTCTTGCAATCTCAATTAGCATCTAGTTCCTTTTTCATTCCTAGGTTTGCATTTGCATGTTTAATCTTTTATCTTGCATACACTACGTATATCTTATGATAGGCTTGCTCGGTTTCACTCTTAATCCTTGGAGCAAACCTATATGGTTTAAATTATTTAGGAGCACGACACATAGCTTGTTTTACAATTGTTCATCTAATATATGCCAAAGTCCAAATTATAGATAATTTCTCCTGAATATCACTTTCAAAAATGATTCTCACATTCATGTGATGTCATCTCTCAAGTGGTATTTTTTATTCTAAAATCAATGTGCATGTCTCCTACAAGTATTACATACTTGTGTGCATAAATTTCGGGGGAGGTTACTCTACAAGTTGGATGCTTTGAGACTAAAACCTTTTCAAGATTATCATGTGTGTAGTAGTCTCATTGCAAGGAAAATGGAGTCCCCGGAGTTAAGCATCATACTTCAAACATTCACCACCTATTGCAAGTGGTATAAATCAAATTGGTTTCCACATGTGGTATTTCTAGACCGATATCATCATGATTATTTCACTTTGGTATTTATATGCTTTCTCCATGCATTATATAGATTAAACTCCCTTGAGCATTAATTTGCCAATTATGTATAAACTACATTCTCCATCATATGTATGTATATATTTAGGGGGAGCTTAGTCTATGTAATGTGAGAGTCAAATTTTGGGACCTATTCCACTCCACATACAAAGGATCACAAAGTTTGACCCTCCCTTATGCTACTAATGTCTTCCTTTTCGGTGTTTGATTCCAAAGGGGAAGAATTTGTAGGACCAAAAGCAAGCCCGATCATAATAATTTACAAGTGGTAATGGTCCGAGAAAGGGAGGATAGTGGATTATGGAGTTAGGGGAGTCTTAAATCCATAATGCCACATGGGGACATTTGCAAGGGCAAGATAAGTTTCCAAAGATGTTTACATGTGGTATCTTTTAGCATTATATAACCTTGCCCTTTGCATTGCATCCTAGCAAGTAAATAGTTTTTAAATTCTAAAATTTTTATTATTTGCTTGTTTTGATCGTGTTGTCATCAATCACCAAAAATGGGGAGATTGTAAGGAAAATGAACCCTAGGCCCATTTACTTTGGATTTTGGTGTCTGATGACCAACACAACCAAATTGGACTAATGAATTTGCAAGTAATTATTTTGTAGTTCAATAGGGTGTAAGACGTGACTTAGACGAAGGTGACATGATGATCCCATGATCAACACCATAAGCAAGACCCTAGAAGCATAAGAGAAGACCCAAGATATCAAGCAAAGTCTAAGCACGAAGATAGGAACCAAGCCGGTCGCAAGATCGTGAAGAAATGAGCTCTGCAGAGGTGACCAGACGTGGCCCTATGTGGACCGGACACGTCTGATCAGTTGCCTGGCAACAGCAGGCATCAACAGCAGCGACCAAACTCTGAGTGAGACAGTGATCGGATGCATGGACTTCACCGTTCATCATCACAGCAACAACTCGGTGAGGACCGGACATAGCAGCTATGGACAACCAGACGCGCCAGGCAGTGGCGTCCAATCGAGTCCAGAGAAGTTCTAGAATTGTGAAACATTGACTAGACATGTCAGATGGTAAGCGGTCGGACTCGCCAGAGAGTCCGATCAACAGTGAGCGCCAACGATCAGCTTCAACGGTCAGGACGACCGAACGTGTCCGATCAAGACGACCTGCGCGTCCGGTAAATGGCAGAAAGCTACGTTTTGTCCCCAACAGCTACTTTCTCCATGAGACTTATAAATAGACCCCCCAACCGGCCATTTGAGGAGTAGAGAGCTGAGAAAACATACCAAGGGTGTTGATACACCACTTTAGTGATCTCCACTTGTATAGTGCTTAGTGATACATTCATTGATTAGCGTAGGTGCTTTGCGAAGTGCTTAGATTAGTTAGACAACCGCTTATGCGCTTGCTCTAGGTTTAGGCCTAGTGTTTGATGAGGTTTGCACACCTCTTACCACTCAGTGCTTGTGCGCACCATTGTTGTACATTGGAGGGCTTTTAGTCTTGCGAGATCACACCAACCACGTTTGTGGTGTGGCCGCTACCGTGTACCAAAGAGAACAAGGCCCGCGACGGTTCGACCGAAAGCTTGATAGTGAAGACAGCGGGGAGCGGTCCGGGAGAGGCTTGCCGAAATGCACACCGGAAACCCACTTTGCGCGTGGGGAAGGCTCGGGGCTATCCACGGAGTTACCCAACCAGGAGCTTGGCCCTTACGAGGGATTCCTAGCGAGGGGCTCCAACAAGGACTAGGGAGAAGCTTGCGTGCTTCTCGATACCTCGGTAAAAATACCATAGTCGTCGACGGGAGTTTACATATCTCTACCTTACTCTTTAGCTTCCGTATTTACATTGTAATCTTGGTTTGTGTTTTACTTTCCTAGCTTAGTGATAGGCTAGTTCATAGGTTTGGAACCTAGGTTGCATAACTTCTTTTTGTGGTAGAAATAACAGCACTCTAGCAAAACCGTAGTTGCACATTTAGATAGTTTATCTTTTGCATAGGTTTTTACTAAGGATAGAAAAAGAGGCCATAGTTTAGATTTAGAGTTTTAAGTTGCCTAATTCACCCCCCTCTTAGGCGTCACGGTCCCTTACACCAGCAAAAGCACGAACCCTCGAAAAAGACAACCCTCGCAACAATCGAACCCTCGCTCAACAAGTTCAGCAGCAGCAACCAACTAGCACAAAGAAGACGCAACAATGAAAAACCCTAACCTCCCACAACTATTTATAGGCACCAAGAACCCCAACCTAAGGAAAGAAGCTGGTGCACATCCCAAAGATTCAGGAACCACTCCCCGAGAAAAACACGAACAAAAAACACCCAACAATCTCGTGTCCCATCCAACTCCAAACTGGGCCCATTCACTCAAATCAATTAAAGGCCCGACTTCGGTCGAGCATGATAGGGGCATCGCTGGACCGGGGCCGCAAGCTAAGTACCCATGTGTGCCTCCCTACCCAAGTTTTAACATTGCTCCAACCCATCGCGCTGGGCCCAACCCTCGAGGGGCTATTGTTGGGGGGAGGTACCCCCGACACCGCTCCTCCCCTAATCCTCGACCTGGCACTGGCTCAACTAACCTGCCCTCATCCTGGGTGCCACCCCCACGACGAGGGTACCCATGATCGGTTTGTTTCATCCGTGTGTTCAGGTGGCACGCATGAAGGTCAGCTACACTGGAGGAGCGTGGCGGGGAGGTCGCAAGACAGTGACGGCGAACGAACCCTCACTGGGGGTGCGCGAAGGTCGCTGCTAGCCACGGGGAGGGACCATCCCATCAATAATTGGGCCAAGGAGTGATTGGCTAAGGAAAGAAGATTACCGCCGTACCCCTGGCTCTTGTATAGTGTTTAGCTGCCAGGGTCTCACCCTAATGTAATTCCACCGCGTCTCTTGGTATGGTCAATAAATGCCCGGAGCTCTCGTGTAAGAAACAGGTTGAACTTTTTTTGGACAAATTAATGGGCATTTAATCCGCACTTTTCCTTGCTTTCCCGTACGCTCGCTCATCCCTTCACGATAGTTTAGTCACTCACCTGTGGGAAACCTTGGCCTCTCCCCCCGTGCCCCTCAGCGAGGGCGAGAGGCTAGGAGTGACCCCACATACGGTCCACCTTATGATGCAATTTGGCCATAAAACTTTTCAAAAGCATATTATATGTGAGACAATACAATTATGGAACCCACTAAGAAAAGGAATGGTATTATGCTCATCACAAATTATTTGTTCGTGCCGTTTTCACGTGAAAGAGATTCATGAGTACATATTTCCACCAAGCTATAAATAAACAAGAAATCAGAATTGCAGATCGACATGGCACTAAGAATCAAAAAGTAAAAAAAAACTCCATATAAAAGAAAGAAAAACAAAGAAGTGATGATTACTGACCGGTTCATCACTACAACCATCAATCGATCTCTGCAAAACATGTGTTGTTCCATCATCTAATAATATGCGCACTTGAACTATCATTAGTGAGCTTAATAGCATAATACAATCCATATTTAATGTTAGTAGTAAATTGAAGCATAAATTTATTATGTAAAATTACCTTATACACCCTAAAATAATTTGTGCATGTAATATACTACATATATGTTGTTGTCTATGAATTTCATACATGTGTGAATTTGCATTGCCACTTGTTACATAAAAGAGTTGTTTTTCTATTTTTCAAAAACTAATTAAGGCACCCTTGTGAAGTAACTTGCAAAAAAAATTCTTATACACCCTAATATATTTTTTGCAAGTGATATACTACATCTATATTGCTGTCGAGGAATTTCAAACATTTTTGAACTCATTAACTATTTTTGGTCATTTAAATGAATTTATGTGTGCTTATTGAAAATAATTCAATTTGAACTACATGTGTCTCAAATAATATTTTAAAAATTCCATAAAAATTATATTTCAGTACATGTGTACCATGTTGGCTCATATGCTGAAAATAGATGAAATATTCAATTGTTTGTTAAGGGTAATTAAAACTTTTATTTACAGCTTTGCCGAAAATATTAATAATAATACCTAAAAGTGGCCCAAAAATCTGTAAATTGGCATGGAATCCTTTTATGGGTGCATAAGCTTGACATAAAAAATTTAAAAGTTTTATAAAAATTATACTATACATTGTTCACAAATGGATAAGGAGTGTTTGGATCCCACATGCTAAAGTGTAGTCCCGTTACATCGGATGTTTGGATGCTAATTAGAAAAACTAAACATAAGCTAATTATGAAACTAATTGCATAAGCCATGGCTAATTCGCGAGACGAATCTATTAAGCCTAATCAATCCATGATTAGCACATATTTACTGTAGCATCCTATGGGCTAATCATGGACTAACTAGACTTAATAGATTCGTCTCGTGAAGTAGCCCTCATTTATGCAATTAGTTTTGTAATTGGCCTATGTTTAATACTTATAATGAGCATCAAACATACGATGTGATGGGACTAAAATTTAGCCCCAAAGTCTCTCACACTATTTCATATAACTAAAGACAAACTTTGGAGTTTATATACCCTAAAACCTTTTTCTTACTCATATACACTTAAATTTTGGACACAACTTAACTTTACACATCCTATTAACATGTGTGAATTTACATTGCCACTTGTTACATAAAAGAGTTGTTTTTCTATTTTTCAAAAACTAATTAAGGCACCCTTCTATTTTTCTTATAGACCGTAATATATTTTTTGCATGTGATATACTACATATATTCTAGGAATTTCAATCATTTTTGAACTCATTAACTATTTTTGGTTATTTAAATTAATTTTATGCGTGCTTATCGAAAATAATTCAATTTGAACTACACGTGTCTCAATTAATTTTTTAAAAATTCCATAAAAATTATATTTCAGTAATGTGTACCATGTTGGCTCATATGCTGAAAATAGATGAAATATTCAAATGTTTGTTAAGGGTAATAAAAACTTCTATTCACCGCTTTGCCAAAAATATTAATAATAATAATACCTAAAAGTGGCCCAAAAATTCTATAAATTGGCATGAAATCCTTTTTATGGGTGAATAAGCTTGACATAAAAAAATTAAAAAGATTTTATAAAAATTATATTGTACATTGTTCACAGACGGATAAATCTCTTACTATTGCATATAACTAAAGGCAAACTTTGGAGTTTATACACCCTAAAACATTTTTCTTGCTCATATAAACTTAAATTTTGGACACAACTTAACTTTACCCCTCGTATTAACATGTGTGAATTTACATTGCCTCCTGTTACATAAAAGAGTTATTTTTTATTATAAAAAGAGTTGTTTTTCTATTTTTCAAAAACTAATTAAGGCACCCTTTGAAGTAACTTGCAAAAAAAAATTCTTATACACCCTAATATATTTTTTGCATGTGATATACTACACATATATTGCTGTCCAGGAATTTTAAACATTTTTTAACCCATTAACTATTTTTTTGTTCTATTCTAGTTTTGCTAGGCAGGGGCATTCGTTCCAAAGCTGGAGCAAAAGTATGAATATATACTTGGATCAAAATCAGAATTATATAATTTTCAATCTGAATTCCAACAATTCTCTTTTCTGCTTAAATTAATTCATCTTCTACCTGCAGGTTGTACTCATTCTGATACGCATTTTTGGCTCTTTAATCAAAGATTATTTTTATCTGGAATTTCAAGCGCTTTTAAGATGGGGTATAGGCCTCAGTATCGGCACCTATGTACAGTATGTATAAATGGGTATAATGTGATCACGTGCAATTTTTATGTATGGCCAATTATATAGGCAATTTATATATATATATATATATATATATATATATATATATATATATATATATATAGGGAGAGGCTATTCAGTAGCCGGCTACAAAATAAGTTATTCTGTAGCCACCTCCATTTACTATAATTCTATATACTAATTTACCATAATGTCAATACATATTTACGATAGTTGGGTTACTATAACACATGGGGATATTTACCATAACGTTATATTAAACCACTTAGTAAGGAGTTACTATAATCTCGTAAATTAATATAGTAATTATCATAACTCAAAGTGGCTACAGAATAAGTTATTCTGTAGCCAGTTACAGGATAGTAGTTCTATATATATATATATATATATATATATATATATATATATATATATATATATATATATGTGTGTGTGTGTGTGTGTATGTATGTATGTATATATGTGTGTGTGCAAAAATAAAAATATAGACAATGGTGATGGGGTGCGTGGAAAGGCCGTATGTGTAGTAGTGATGGGGCGGCTCCCATGATGCAACAAACGACGCGGTCGAAGGTACCGCGCACTCTTCTTCTTCTTTGTTGCCATCATCCTTGGTCATCGTCGTGACCTCCCGAGCCACGGTGCGAGTAGGCTCTGGTAGTGCGCCATCCATGTCATCGGGATTGTTAAGGACCACGCGGGCAGGGGTCGCCGGATGATCCCTGTCCCCAGAGCCGACGGTGCAGCACGGTGGCAGTGACACCATGGGATGATCTTCTGCTGTTGTCGCTACGGAAGCTAGGAGCAAGCGAGCGAGGTTTGCTTCGAGTGATGGCCTTGCCTGCGGCGAGATGCACGCATGTACATAAATATAAAAGTGGCATCGCCAGTTTTTTTTTTGAGGGAACAACGAGGACGTCACGAACACACACAGCACGCTCACACTACATGCACACACACGCGTGCACGTCCTCACACACACTAGAGAGGGATTGGGAGGTTCTAAGCCTTCGGTGTACGGAAAACACACAGTACCACTAAACACGCACGCATGTGTACCCTTTAACCTAGACCGGGATCTATCTCGGGCCCCTGTGAGGTATGCGACTGTCGATCCTGGATCCAACTCATGCTCGGCCACTCACACACTTGGCGAACGAGCCAACCGAGCTACACTCGGTCCTCAAGTGGCATCGCCAGTTGGAAACCGATTCGATCTCGGTCTCGGCTCCGAGATTGCTTTCAACATGGGTCTGATTTTTCAAATCGGGAGGCCCATTTATTTAAATGCTACTCCGTACGGTACAACTGTAGTTTCTTTCGCCCAGTGAAGCAAACTGCCTAGGTCCATGTTCGCCTTCGCCGTCTCAGTCAATTTCTATATATATAGACAATGGAAGAAACTATAAGCAATTTCTATACACATAGACACCACTCTTAAAAACTGTAGTTCCAATGATTAGTTTCTTCAAAATAGATTCACACCCAATCATATCCTTTCTCTCTCCGTCTTCCCCCCAATCCCCTTTCTTGCTTCTTTGAATCTTGTGTAGACATGATTTTTTTTATATAAGAAACTATTTCCACACGCTTCGTTAACTATATTGTCACATCATTAATTGTTCATGTGTCATTTTATTTAATGCTACAGAAACCATGTAGTTTCTCCTGTTGGTACGGCCCTGCGCGCGTGGCATCGGCGGCCACCGGCGAGCAGAGCACCGGTGCTACCGACCAGTGTCAGACTGTCGGTTAGGTCAAACGTCGATAATGTTCCATATCCCTTCCCTTCAATTCGACCGACGCTCTGTCGCATCTCGCTCTCCACTCCGCACGGGCCGCTCGACGGAATGCCCGACAAGCGAGCATCGCATCGCATCAGCGCTCTCCCGCAGAACTTGCTGACTTGCTGTACTCTCCGCTGGCGGACGTGGTCGTGCGCACCTGCACGCCCGCCCGCCCGCCGCTGGCTTGGCCTCTCAAACGGAGGTCCACGTCCGTCCTGCGCGCCACCACCAATGAACGCCGACAGGGGAAGTTCAGTAACGCAAGTCAACCAACTGTTTCGCTTCTTTTGGGCATCTAACAACTATCTATGTAGTCTAGTAGTATCGTCTATTGGCCCAGGAACGCCATCAGCTAGCAGTGGTCAAAACCAAGAGAGGTTTAGTAGTTTCTTTGCACGTTTGGATCTGATTATCTAATACTTAATTCGCCACCACATCCTCCACCGTGCCGCCGTCACCGCGCGCCTCCTTCGGATCCACGCCGCTATTGCGGCCTCCTCATCCTCCGCGCCGCCATCGCTGCCTCCTCCTCCTCGTCGCCGACTGCCTGCTCCTCGTTGTCACGCCGCCGTCCTCCTCCTTGTCAGCCTCTTCTTCCCCTCCTCCTCCTCGTCATCGTCGTCCTCGGCGTCCTCCTCCTCCAACTCCAAGCTCCCGCCCCTGCCGACCGCGGTGGTCCCGGGCGTGGCGTTCTGGCCGCCGTCCTCCTCCTCTGTGGACACCCAGCGTCACTCGATCGACGGCGCCTTCCGCATGCTGGCGCCCGACGACGACTCCGCCACCGCCATTACAACGGGCTAGGGTTGGGCCTCGATCGGATCGGGAGGAGAGGCAAGGACGGTGAAATTGGTATTAGAAAAATTCTTGGTCCGTGGTTGCGTGTGGCGGTGTGTGGGGTGGTGGAGGGGGAAAGAGACAGAGGAGAGAGAGGGGAGCGAGAAACCAGGAGTAGGAGAGCGAGACCAATGACGATGGCGGGGCGGACACGACCGGGCGGTTTTGTTCGCGGCGACGGAGGAGACGGGTGCTGCTGAGGTGGTAGCACGTGGGATCACATGTGCTGCCGTATTTTTGTAAAAAAAATAAATTGAAGGTTACTCTGTTAAAAAAATTCTACGTCTACCATTTTCACCTTAGTCTGTGCTTATTTTGTGTCCAGAGATGGATATTACCGTCGTTATAGTAATTTTTTTTCTTTTTTTTTTAGATAGTGACATGAACTCTGACAAAAAGGAGTGTTTTTTTCTTGACAAACCACGCTATTTTCAGTTTTCGTTTCTCACAGCGTCTGTTCGAGAGTGGAGAGAAGCATGCATCACAATTCACATCTCGAGAGACCCCTCGAACAACAGCTTTCCGCCCTTGGAGACTTGAGATTGACAGAGACACTCTGATTCGCTGATGTTCTTATTATCATTAGTTTCAGCAATATCAACCTGCCCAATCAAGATCAAGCTAGATTGGCCTTACATCCTTTTAGTTTCTCGTTTATCTTGTCACATTGCAATGACTCTTACTTTAAATGACGGATTATGTTTCATTGGCTGTCCTACTTCGATCTTGATCGTGCATAGTACACGGTTCAGACATGTCTGATCTTGAGGAGGTTTGCTGGCTAGTTGAATCTGGTTTATAGCTTGCTATTATGGCTGTAACGATCTGGTTGATCCTCACTGATGGCACTTTAGATCGGAGTATGCTAGCTGGTAGGCTTGCTTTCGACCAGGCGTGACCTTGATTGTTTGTTATGCTTAAGCCTGGGCGTTCGGGTTACCCGATTTTTTCGGGTCGGGTAATTCGGGTAATTCAAAATTCGGGTAATAAAAATTGCTACCCGATATTACCCCCGAAAAAACACTACCCGCAAATTCGGGTACCCGATAATTCGGGTTCGGGTTCGGGTATTACCCGATATACCCAAATTTACAGAAAACAACAAACTACACTAAATTTCAGTAGCGATCTATACATAATTTCAGCAGCAATTTGTATAGAATTTCAATAGCAATTTGTAGAGAATAATATATTACAGTCACTCATTCAAATAGAGAGAATTATATTCTAATAAAGTGATAAATTAAATGGTTCAGCTAACAACACATGATGAATACAAAGACAAAACAAATCTTTGGGTAGTTCGGGTAGTTTGGGTACCGGGGGATATTACCCGAATTACCCAAACTAATTTCGGGTAATCAAAATCGCTATCCGAATTTGGGATCGGGTACCTCGGGTTCGGGTAATTCGGGTCCGGGTTCGGGTAATTCGGGTACGGGTAATGGGTATCGGGTATTTTGCCCAGGCTTAGTTATGCTTGCATCAGCTAAATAGCCGATTGCTCGTACTTTAATGCTCATAGCGTGTCTTCATGATTCTTTTAAATGTGAATAGATCTGTTTGCTTTAAAAGGTTTAATCTGTTATCTTTATTATGACTGTCATCGATCCGGTCGAACCCCACTGTTAAACATAATATATTATATTTGATGAGTTTATAAATCTGTTTGTATTAAATAGTCGATTGTTCTCATGCTATGATCCTTTTTCTACATGAACCGGCTATTTCAGCCAATTCGCCTGTACTTTCACACATATAGCATGTCTTTCACAAACATGTCAACGTATAGATGATTTTATGAATTTTTTGGCTTTAGTTTGTTGTTATCATCATAGCTGTATCGATCCGGTCGAAACCTCACTGTTGATGGTAGCAAATTAGATTCAGAGCGTTTGTAGATCTATTTATACTAGACAGTCAATTTTGTTCGCATGTTATATCATTTCTCGTTAAACTTATCGGCTCAATGCTTTACACCGGTTATATTTATTTAGCTGATGATGTTATTTATATCTGGATGCATTATATCTGTTACTGTAAAATCAATCACGACCCGTGAGCTTTACAGTCCTTAACAGTCGATTTCTTCTCGTATCGGCTATTTAGTCGATTTTTCCGTCTGGCTGCTCCCGAAGCGGCACACTTGGAACTGTCTGGATAAAACCGGCATGTTCCACCTTAAATTACTGATAAACTTTCTCTCTTTGTCAATTGCAGGTCAAATTGACTAGCACACCTTCGGGAATTCGCAGGGTCGGTTGGTCCTACGTTGAAGCCAAGCGGATCTCCGGGCTCATCCCAAACAGATCCTTCCGGTTTGTTGCGTGTCGACACATTTTTGTGCCGACAGTTAGCATTCCTCTTTCTGTAGCTTTAAGAGCTCCGGATCATGTGTAGTTTCATTTTTTTTGGTACCCGTAGGGTCGTGAATAAATATTATGTAATCCCGTAGTTGTTTGTATCAACGTTTCCCCCGTGTGAATGAGAAAGAACAACGGCGGTTTCTTTTCGTGCTCTAGGTTTTTTGTGTGAAAGGAGGATTCATATTTTAAGCACTTTGATAAACGGAAAGATTCAGATACTAAACATCTTATCACTTCCTGAGCTTCTTTTTTTTTAATTATTGAGAAGAGTCGTGACCCGCCCAGCTTACTACTAGCCTAGTACCAACAAATATTGCAGGGCAACGTCAGGACGAAAAGGAACCGATGCCACTCTATAACAAGAATACATAGGAGCTCAGCTCAGGCTGCTAACCAACGAATTTGACAGTGTCATGATTTCGTCAGTAATCCAAGGCTGTCAGGTACCTAGTAACAAGATGGATCAAATCTCCTTTGTATATGTCTCATCATTATCAAAGATGATGTAAAATTTGAGGCAAAGGAGACCATGAAATTGCTATAATCTATTTTCAGGGTCTTAATATGTCTGCATGTGCTTTCGAAGAACGTTTCTAGTGCTTGCAATGTCGCTTACTGACGTACAATCCAGGCATTGTTAAAAGAATCAGGGATTAAAGGATGCACGCAAACTCAATGACAAGTCCGTTTTTACAGCATAGTTTTAAGAGTTGTAAGGCAATATTTTGCAGCATAGTTTTATAAAGCTGATCCAAATTTACCTTCAAGTTGTGAGACCTGAAGAAAGCTGCTAGCCTATTTACATAAACCAGGTAGCATATCACTCCACCGTAAACTTTCGCACTGATGATCGAATAACAGTAGTTTAACAACCGCAGTAAATGTAGAATACATATGTTTTGCAGTAGGACTGACTAGCCGAACTTGTTCTGAATGTCAGTGCCTTCGAGCTCACCTTCCAAATGTAACATCTTCTCCATCACCATGAGCAGCTCGGGCCATTCACAATACAGAGTTTCCTCAATGTCGTCGTCGTTATTGTACTGATGCAAGTGGCTCCTTACATTTCTGTTGAGGCGCAGTAGATCAAGTGGAGTCCTTTTGTACTCGTTTTGGACACCCTCAACCCACTGTTCGATTTTTGTATTTGCCATGGCAGTATCCAACCAGTCGTTCTGGTAAGGGAGGCTAGAGAGTATCCTCTTCTTCTTTGCTTTGTTTGTACGGCCAAGAGATTTAACAATTTTATCGTGTAGCATCAGGAATACCTCAGTGCTGTGAACACAAGTAACAAAATGAGACTGGCGGCAAAGACGATAAGTCGATAACACTGAGTCAAAGAATTACCGGTTTTTCATGGGCAGCAGCGCAACATTGTTTACAATCAAGAATTCATCTTTCATTGCAAGGGTGTCCCTCTTCAAGAGCATGAGGAATTCCACGTAGTCCGGAGGCAATTTGGTGATATCCCCAGCCGATAATTTAATCAACATAATCAGGACCTTGAGAAGGTGCTTGTAGTCATCTCTCACACGCTCAATACTGAAGCCTTTACCAGTGAAACTGACCCCCCTGAGTTTGACACTCCCATTGTCCCCAATCCAGACGTGGGACTCCTGCAGAGGAGCTGTGAGGTACTTGCCAACTGAGTGCTGGCTCCTCAGTATCAATGCAAGTTTTCTGCTGATCCTAGTCGCTTTGTCAGATAATCGACAGAATTTCTTCGTTGTTCCTAATATTGGGACCTGGATCAGCATCTTGTTGGCTATGGCGTAGCTCAATGAGTCGCGCAGACTCTCTGCAGACGACTCGTCAATGTCTTCGGTCCTAGGAACACAGAGAGCAAGATGAGTCTGGCCACAAAGACAATAAAACTGAATCGATGGAGCAGGGAGAAATTTCTCGGAATTATCTCGAATGTCATTATGCGAAGTGCCCAAGTTTCTATGGCGCGCCGCCTATACCATACTTGGTGTTCCTCCTCCGCTCAGTTCAGAACATTTGTTCACTAACTGGCGGCGCTCATTTGGGCAATTTGGCTACGAGAAATGACACTATTTTTTATAAGTGCAAACCAAAATCTTATTTTGCAGGTTTTATACTCACTGGCTGTGGTGTTGGGCTCTGTTGCAGCACGCGGATTGTTAGGATCGGATGAATGAGCGCACCTCTCTGTGTAACCCGTAGATCCAGGTAGACTCCTCGCCTTTCTCTGTTGCAGCGCATCGGCAAGCGTAGACGCCGGTGCCACGGCATTGTAGTCGTCTAGCGCAGTGGAGATGTAGTCCAGTGGCATCGGCGGTGACCTGCAGGGACGATGTAGAGTCGGTGGGACACATCCCGTCGCTGGCAGCACGACCTTTAGATCGGTTTAGGGTTACGGGTGTGGCGGGTCACGATAAACCTTGTAGACCGAGCCTTGATCCCCACCTTCCTTTTATGTGTGCTGTACGACAGGGGCCCACCAACCATATTAGGGTTGGACTCCCCCGATCAGGGAGCAGAGACAAGGGCCCAATAAGCCGTTGGGCCTATTGGTGGAGATCAACTAACATTCTCCCCCTTAATCTCATTCCATCTTTCACTTTCATATCATTTACTTTTGTTCATTCCATTACAGATTAGCGCATAAAGCATGTCTCATCGTCACGGTCCATTGCCGATAGACTTAACAGCTACAGCACACTACTCTGTTCTGAAATAGATACTTATCTTTGGGCCTTCTTTTGTCTAGGAATTTTAGGCTTTTCTTTAAACCCATGCTAGCTACATATTCTCTGAATACCATGTTCTCTGAACATGTTGGGTGGTAAGCCTTTTGTAAGCGGATCCACGAGCATCTTTTCTGTACTTATATGCTCAAGACTTATGACTTGATCCCAGACTTTATCTTTCACAACATAATACTCTATTTCAATGTGTTTGGCAGCACCACTTGACTTATGTTGTGAGCATCCTATACTGCCAGATTATAATCGCAGTATAACTTTAGTGGTCTATAGATATCGTCAACCACCTTCAAACCGGGTATGAACTTCTTTAGTCAGTTCACCTGCCCGTTGTCTCATAACACACTACAAACCGTCATATATTGTGGACGATGTAGTGACAGTTTGCTTTGAGCTTTTCCATGAAATAGCTCCCCTTTTGCGAGATGATAGAAAATCCACGTCTGGATATGCATTCACTCTCGCATAATCAGAATCTGAATATTTCACCATGTGGAGTGAATCAGATCTTCTATATATCATCATGAGGCCTTTCATTCCTTACAAATAATACAAGACTTTCTTTACTAATTTCAGTGTTCTATTCCAGAATTGCTCTGGAATCTGCTAAGTAAAATCCGATAACAAATGCTAAGTCAGGGCGCGTACATACTTGAGCATGTTGCAAGCTTCCGACAGCTGAAGCATATGGAACCACTTTTACTTTATTAATTGAGCTCATATTGGTTCCTAGGGCATTTAAAATCCCCATATCTGTCGCCCTTGACTATAGGAGCAGATGAGGGACTATATTTGTGCATACTGAATTTCTTTAAGATCTTTTTCATGTATGCCTTTTGTGACAGTCCTTATACCATTTTTCTTCTATCTCGGTGAATCTCGATCCCTAGAACGAACGAGGCTTCACCAAGATCTTTCATATCAAATTTCTTTGTCTCCAGTAGTAGACTGACATCACTACTAGCAAGTAAGATATTATCTACATACAGGACAAGGAAGATAAACTTCCCATTCTTAAACTTTGTATTGACATAATTGTCCTCTACCTTCTCTTTAAAACCCAAAATTCTTTATTGTCTGATCAAACTTCAAGTACCACTGTCTTGAAGCTTGTTTTAATCCATAAATGGATTTCTTTAGGCGGCATCCCATTCGTTCTTTTCCTTCCATGACAAAACCTTTCGGTTGTGCCATGTAAACATTTTCCTCCAAGTCTCCATTGAGAAATGTCGTCTTTAAATCCATCTGATGTAATTCTCAATCGTAATGTGCCACTAATGCCATTATGATTCTGAAGGAAACTTTATATGAGACTGGAGAAAATGTCTCATTATAATCAATCCATTCTCTTTGCATAAAGCCTTTTGCCATAAGTCACGCTTTATATGTCTCTATATTCCCTTGAGAGTCAAGTTTTGTTCTGTAGACTCATTTACAGCCTACTATTTTGGCTCCTTTAGGAATTATTTCTAGGTCCTAAACTATATTGGCATTCATTGATTTTATTTCATCTTCCATGGCCTCAAGCCACTTTGATGAATGATTACTTTTCATGGCTTATTCAAATGAGGTGGGATCATCCTCCACTTGAAATTTTTTAGTGTTGTACACTTCATAATCAGCAGGAATAGCTGATTTACTAACTCTTTCAGACCTTCTGGGGGCCTCCACATTTGGCACATCTTCTGTTTGAGGCTGTTGTCGCTCCCTCTCATGTGTGACAATATGTTCTATAAGATCCTGAAGAACAGGTTCCTCATTTTCATTCATTGTTGCCACAGGTGGAATAACAATAGGTGCTGACACCATAGTATCTTGCACTGTCGATGCAGCTATAGCAGGTGGTGAGAAAAATGGCTCATGAATCAATGGAGTGGGCGCTTACACCCGCTTCACTTCAAGGTCAATTTCTCGAGCTACCATGCTCCCCCTCATCAATTCATCCTCTAGGAAGACAGCGTATCTTGTTTCCATAAACTTTGTATGTCTCTCTGGATCACTGTTCACCTAAACGGTCGTTTAGCCCGTTTAAACACCGTGTAAACGCTACACGGAGGTGCGCCGTTTCCGTTTAATCACCCGTTTACCCCGTTTAATTGTCCGTTTAGCCCATTTAATGGGACGTTTTGCCCGAATAATGGCTAAACGGTAGGTGACCGACTGTTTACCGTTTAGCGTTTAGGAAAACACTGCTCTGGATAGTAGAAAACGAAAACCTTTTGACTTTTCTGGGTAGCCAAACAAATGACAACTTACTATTTTAGGATCTAACTTTCCAATATTTGGGTTAAATACTTCAACCTTAGCAGAGCTCCCCCACACACACAGAAGTGGTTTAGTGAGGGTACTCTTTCTGTCCACAATTCATACGGTGTTTTGGGCACCGACTTACTTGGTTCTCTTTTGAGAATATGAATGGCAGTTTTATCACCTCCATCCATAGGCTCAACTGTAAGGTGGAGTAACTTATCATACTGCCCACCATATCCATCAGGGTACGATTGATTCTTTTAGCTACTCTATTCTGCTGAGGTTCACCCGGTATAGAATACTGGGCTACTATGCCATTCTTTTAGGGTATGCCGACCGTAGTACTCCCCCACGGTCAGACCTAACTATCTTAATCTTTAATATCTTAAATTTATTCAATGCTTCTGTTCTTTCTTTGATTGGATAAATATAGACATAATGGGAGTAATCATCTGTGAATGTTATGAATGGATCATAACCATCCACACTCTTTACAGGAAAGTTAACCACAAATGTCTGTGTGAATAATCTATAAAATTCCTACGCTTCGTTTGTCATCTTTCTTAATCTTCTTTACATATTTTCCTTTTATGCATTCTCTGCATTGTTCTAAGTCTGAGAGCTCTAATGGAGGAAGAATATCATTCTTAACTAGTCTTTCTATTCTCCCCCTCGAAATATGGCCTGAACGATAGTGTCATAATTTCGACAACGCATTGTAAGCTCTCTTATGCCACTATTTCTAGAGTAACACTCTGTCATCAGCTGCTTTATTAGCCGAGTAGCATATGTCTTTGAAGTGCCAGTGAACTAACTCTTTATTCTATCGAGGTACTCGGTGATCGTGTCACATTTTAGGATTAAGCCCACAATTACAGGTTCAATCATGTTCTTTATCATAGCCAAACATTTTTTATTGGCAGTGACCCACTTCCTATGCTCAAAAACCGTAGGACATCTTTTGGGATTCAAAATCCCTTTCTTTAGTTGCCCAAGTGGCATCATTCTCTTTTATCTCCCTCACCGGTGCCACAACCTCAGTGGAACACGGTGAGGTGACTACCTAGTTCACCTTAGATAAGATGAAAACCAGGTCAAAACTTTTCTTAACATAAAATTAACACCATTTGCATGCCTTGATTCCAACGTTGGTCAAAATCAAAACATACAACTATTCTTATACACTAATTCTACATCACCGTTGGACAGAAGTAGAATTTATGCATAAATCATTAAAATTATCAACTTTTCTTATACACTAATTCTACATCACCGTTGGGCAGAAGTAGAATTAATGCATAAATCATTAAAATTATGATATTGTTATTAACAACGTTGTCAGAAAATAACAACATCATAATCATGTCAAATTTCTTTTTCTCCAATTAAATACCACATTGGTTCAAAATAACTGGAGAATCAATATTTTCTTTAGCAGCAGAAAAAATCTCTTTTTCTCTAATTAAATACCATATTGGTTCAAAATAACTGGAGTATAAATAACTTTTCTTTGACTGTGGAAAAACACTCTTTTTCTTGAATTTTACCCACAGGGGAAATTGCTTTTTCTATTTTCTTTAATCCATTAACCAATTTTCAGGAAATAAACATTTACTGGAAAAACTTTGAGAATATACTTTTTCTTTAGCAGCGGAAAAAACTTTCACTTAATTTCTTGAATTTTACCCACAAGGAAAAATTACTTTTTCTATTTTCTTTGAGCTATTAATCAATTTTCAGGAAATAAACATTTACTGGAAAAAGAAAAACGAAGAATTACTCAAAATCATACTGTTTCCATCGCCCGGCCTGCTTGAATTTTACCCATAGGAAATAAACAATACATGGCCCATCAGCTACAGTATGACCCGGCCTGTTGGAACAGTGCACTCGCGCACTCGCTGCCCGCACCTAGGCCGCAACCTGGGTCTGGGCCGGCAAAGCGGCCTGCCGCTCACGCCCGCCTGGGGTGAAAGCCGGCCCGTGCTTCCATCGCCATCAGATCTCATCCGACGGCCATCCGTTCATCTCGGCCGAATAAAAACCTCCTTCGGCCGCGGTCAGCAAAACCCTAGTGTTCATTCGGTTCTTTCCTTTCTCTCTCTTCTTCACCACTCTCTCTCTTCTCTCCTCACACAGCAGCGAGGCGAGCGCAACCGAGAGCGAGAGCGAGCGAGCGGGCGGTGGAGCGAGCCTTGGCGTCGGCGCTGGCGCGCGTGCTCCCTAGCGGGTGAGCACGCCGTCGTCGAGCAGCCTGGCCGCGGCGCCCCCGGGCTCGGCTCTTCTTCTCTCGCGCCGACGAAGGGCCGGCTCGGCTTTTCTTCTCCCGCGCCGGCGAAAGGACATCCCGATGCACGGCGAGGTAGATCCGCCCCTTCCCCTTTTGTTCTTCGATTTGGGTCTTGTTCTTCTCTTTTCCGTACCGGAGGTGGGGATTAGGGTTACTTTGATTCCTTTTCTTTCTTTTGATTCGGCCGATTCGGTTTTTCTCTTGATGACAAAAGAGGAGATTCCTCTTTTTCGAACTGGTTAGGGTTTGGATCTTCCCCTTTGGATTTGAGTTGGTCTAGGTCGAATCCCTCTTCTTTCATTTTCTTTTGGTGCTTGGATTGAACCGATTTGGGTTTCTTTTCATTTCTTTTCTTTTCGGGGTTCATCCGAATCCTCTCGTGGGTTAGGGTTCGAGTGCCGAGGGCTTGCCGAGGGCCATTCCTTTTCTTCTTCCCCGAGCTATTTGCGCGGGTTAGTTCATCCGAAACAGGTTCACTGTTCTTCCCCTTCACCCAGTTAGGGTTAGGGTTGGGGAACTTTTCTTTTCTTGTCAGATTCGAACTGGATTTGATCTTTTATGTTCTTTGCCGTGCGCCGTCGAACGGTGCAGCTTCTTTTCCCCCCACGTGGTGGCGGTGGTGACCGGTAGACCGTGACGTCTGCCACCCCGGTCTCTCTTTCTTTCTTCTTTTACCCGATTAGGGTTAGAGTCACACAGAGACAACCTGGCTCTGGTACCATTGTTAGGATCGGATGAATGAGTGTACATCTCTGTGTAACTCGTAGATCCGAGTAGACTCCTCGCCTTTCTCTGTTGCAGCGCATCGGCAAGCATAGACGCCGGTGCCGCGGCATTGTAGTCGTCCAGCGCGGTGGAGATGTAGTCCAGTGGCGCCGGCGGTGACCTGCAGGGACGATGTAGAGTCGGTGGGACACATCCCGTCGCTGGCAGCACGACCTTTAGATCGGTTTAGGGTTACTGTAGGTGGGTGTGGCGGGTCACGGTGAACCTCGTAGACCGAGCCTTGATCCCCACCTTCCTTTTATGTGTGCTGTGCGACAGGGGCCCACCAACCGTATTAGGGTTGGGCTCCCCCGATCAAGGAGCAGAGACAAGGATTCAATAGACCGTTGGGCCTATTGGTGGAGATCAACTAACACGGATGACCAAAGGAATGATTTGGTTTGGATATGTCAGATCCTAGAGTCAAGTACTATGCAGTTCTTCGCGTATCATGGATGGCCTTTTTTGTTTCAGATTTCACAATACTACTACTCCCTCCATCCCAAATTATAATTCATTCTAATAATCTTGAAGAGTCAAATCATCTCAAGTTTAACCAAAATTATAGGAAAAAATTACAAAGGTTTATGACATCAAATAGATATGCTATGAAAATGTAATTAATGAAGAACCTAATGACACTTAGTTAGTATCATAAATGTTATTATCTTATTGTATAAATTCGGTGATGCTTTGATGTTTCAAGATTCTTGGAATGACATGTAATTTGGGATGGAGGGACTATTTTGGTTCTTAGTGTGTGTGTGTGCGGAACTTTGGTTTGCTTGTAATAAATGTGGATCGATGCCTTTCTTTGAAGAGGACGGAAGCCGCGACCTTTTCATTATCTAAAAATCTGAAGAAGCAACAAAGAGCAGCATCTTACTTGTATTGATATTGAGAAGCCACCACTCTGTTGGCAGGCACCCCATTGCTCGTCTCCTGATGTCCAGTGTTTGAACCAGCAGCACCTTGCCGCTCGGAGAGGAGGGAGCCGAATCCGACGACGGAGATGCTGCCGCCGGGAGCCGCGACGGCGGCAAAGTCCGCGGGGGAGGTGAGTTCCCGGAAGGAGCCACCCCCACGGGGTGCGGCGGCGGCCTTCGCGGCTGGAGGAGGCAACGGGCGGCTCGAGCTGGCGGTCGGCGGAGGCGGGTCGTACTGCCGCGTCCATGACGCGTGAGGCCGGGGCCCGCACGTTAGTGACTCTACATCGGAGGGCCGTACGTCAGAGGATCCGCAGCACTGCCGAAAATATCCAATCACGCACACGAAGCGGAAAACATTCAAGTGAAAAAACTGCACGAGCTGCTATGGTCTCAGTAACAGCAGATTGGTTCATGAGGATCCTCTTCCGTTTCTTTTCGAGAAAGAACAATCTCTTTTTTATTATTAAAAAATAAATCTATTGTCATGGGAAGATCGTCAAAGCCTGAGATCCCTCGTATTCCTAATCCAAATTAAGACAAGCGCACATAAGGCGATCTACACCTTGGTCAAAAAGAAAAAAAATCACAACCTTTGATCCTGGGAAGGTAAATTTTACTAAGAATTAAATGTCAATCTAGACTCTGGAGCTCTGCATATGTTGTCAAGGATTTAACTTATTATTACTGTACTAAATTAAATGGGGACATATGGAATTGAGACCACCAGCCGCTGCAGCCGGCAGTCTCCGAACAAGCACATACACGATAGCAGGGCCCTAAAAGGGCAAGGAGACGAGGGAAGAACACTGTATGTTACTGGCAATATTTTGTGAACACTGATATGGATTCGAACCTGCATCAGGCAGCCGCGGACGGCGAAGCCGAGGACAAAGCCGAGGACGCCGAAGCCGAGGGTGTTTCCCATGGTGGATCCTGGATCGCTATCTAGCTGCTGCTGCTGCTTCACTTGTTCAGCTGCCGAGCTTAGAGCGAGCTGCAAGAGGTGAGGGAAGAGCAAAGGGAAAGGGTGGTGGGACTGGAGAAGACAGAGAAGACTAGAGCGGAGACCTTCCAGTTCGGCACTGCTTGCTGCCGCTGCAGCTGCAGCTGCTGCAACTAACCCCGTATAGCTCCAGCTTAAGAAAATCCGTAGGTTTTTTAAGCTAAGATTTGTACCTTCATAAATTCGTGAACCTGGAGCTGTGACCAAATAGAGGCTACTTATATTCTCATTTTAAAGAAAATAAGAATATTTAAATCCATTTATTTTATCCTACAAACCCCAGCCACAGCATGAATC
This sequence comes from Miscanthus floridulus, assembly GCF_019320115.1. Lineage (NCBI taxonomy): Eukaryota > Viridiplantae > Streptophyta > Magnoliopsida > Poales > Poaceae > Miscanthus > Miscanthus floridulus. The sequence goes on from NC_089591.1 coordinate 7,107,865, forward strand.
TCGGTTCTAGCAACTGGACTCTATAGCAGCCGCTGCATAGCAGCGCTGTGCAGCATGCACAAACGAACAAAAGTGCTTTTTGGCCAGACTACTTTTTATTAAATGTACATGAAAAAGTTAGCACGAAGATTCTCTGCCCCAATTTTCTTTATAGAGTTAATGTCATATAACTATGGTTATATGTGCCTTACTATCAAGAAACTACAATTTTTCAGATCTGTATCATAGACCTTATAACTATTTGTGCTCTTAGTTTTACAAACATACTCCCTCCGTATAAGCAAGTGGAAGATTCAAAAGTATTTAAAAAAAAGGTTTGCTTAGGCGCCACTCTAGTAGCATCAAACCATATCTCACTGAAGCTAATAAGAAGTCTAGGTTGCAGTGCTGTGTTGACATGATTAAGAGGGATTTGCTTGGTGATCCAATGTTTAAGGATTTGTTTGACTTTGTTTTCATTGATAAAAAATGATTCTACATCTGTTAAAAATCTGAAAAATATTATTTGCTACCCGAAGAAGATGATCCCTATCGGACTTGTAAGAACAAGAATTACATCCCTAGACTCATGTTCTTGTGTGTTTGTGCTCGGCCAAGGTTTAGGGATGAGAATTGTATTTTTGATGGTAGGATTGGTTGTTTTCCACTTGTTACTTATGAACCGGCTATGAGAGGTAATCAGAGAACCGGTCGTGTCCGTGGAGACTTGGTTATGAAGCCCATAACTTCGATCACAAGAGACGTGATTAGAGAATTCATGATCAACAAAGTGTTGCCTGCCATTCGAGCCAAATGGCCAAGAGAAGATGTGAGTATACCAATCTTCATTCAACCGGACAATGCACCTTCCCATTTTAAATTGGATGATCCGGTTTTTTTATGACGCTACTAAGCAAGAAGGATTCGATATTCGCCTAATTTATCAACCACCTAATTCTCCAGATTTCAACATTCTTGACTTGGGTTTTTTTCGAGCTATTCAAGCAATTCAATACAAGAAGAATGCAAAAACAATAGAAGCTCTAGTTCCAGCAGTTCAAGAGGTAATTTGATCAAATTGTTCACACATGTTTCATTGTTTCTCCAACAACAAATTTTCTCATTGAATCATTTCTTGCACACTTGTTTTGTAGGCATTCATGGAGTATTCGATACACAAAGCTAACAGAATGTTTCTAACACTACAAAGTGTTTTTATGGAAGCTATGAAGGTGAAAGGTTGCAACAAATTCAAGATACCTCACATACAAAAAGAAACATTAGAAACAGAAGATCGGCTGCCAACTTCTATCACTTGTGAACCATCTTTGCTAGATGAAGCCGAGGCTACTCTTGCTGCATCAAACAATTAGAATGATGCTAGTTAGCTTAATCAGTAGACGAGCATGGTTGTAAGAATTATTTAGAACTAAAGCTATTTATCTTACCGGTGCTTTGGCGTCGTCCTTCCTGGCAGCTAGCTCATGCTCGCGCTTCTCGTCGAGCATCTTGAGCACGTGTGCAGGTAGCACGATAGTATCGCCATCCATCACGACATTGTCGAGATCGGGAATGAAAAGCTTGCAGTCAAACTCGTCGAGGCCGGCATAAATCATGGCGCCAAGTCTATATTCCGCGTGGACGAGACCACAACGAGAGCATATAAAAGCGCCCGGCGGCAAGGAATCCGGCACCATCTCGGAGTCCGGTGTGACGACCTCCTCCGGCTCCAGCGACTTCGGCGCGAGCTCCTCCAGCGTGAAGGACTCCGGCGCGAGCTCCATCTCCGAGTCCGGCGCCACCTCCACCGAGGAGACGGAGTCTGGCGCCCCTTCAAACTCCGAGTCCGGCACCACCTCCACAACGCGAGCGAGCTTCGTGGCTTTGGACTCCATGGCCGTGTCGGCGAGGAAGTAGCGTGCGCGGCGGCGGCGGCGAGGAAGTAGCGTGCGCGGCAGCGGCGACGAAGCGACGCGGTTGAGGAAGAAAGTGAGGCAAGCGTCGGAGCTGCGCTATTAGTACTCACGCATGCAAGCGCATGCGAACGAGTACCTGGTGGGAAAGCGAGCATGCAGGGCGCTGCTAGTACTTGAACGGTGATTAAATGCGTGCGGTGATTAAATGAGCACTTGAACGGGCGGCGTGGCGTGCGAAGCAGCAGGAGCATTGCAGTCCAAAACAACGCATGCAAGCCAGCGATGACTTCCTTTGCCCAACTAACGGATTTGCACAGGGCGACATCTAAAAGCTATACGGAGAAAGTATCTCCCATCATCATATTCACTCAAAGCATTAGGGTAGGCTTCATTGTAATCCTCAATCTACATTAGTGAGAAAACGACCAGATCAACAGAAGACAAGAGATCAGCATAAAAAAAAGGGGGACGGTGTGCCCAAGATGAGCAATTAAATGACTCAGGCAGAACAATGACAGAAATAATAGGCAAGCTAGAATAAATGATGTGAAGTACATGGCCTTGCAAGATTTCATCTACAGGGAAAACGAAAGTAGCTTTCAAAGGATAACTGCATTGCCATTTGGAATCAGTACACCTTATCTGAGAAGAGAGAAACATGCAAGTGTAGGGTCAGGGGCAGCTAGCATCGGATTGGCACAAGTCCACTGCCACTGTGCATAAGTATAAGCATCAAGCATATATAAGCATTCGGTGAGTGCCTAAAAACATCTCAATACAAATGAATGTGGTGGACGGATGAAAAATAACAACAATGTCAAATTTACTAACACAAAATTGCCTGATTAATATTATGATAAAATTGCCAGGCTGTACTGCAGAGCAACCCCTCTAGCCACATCATGAGCTTTAGGCTTCTCATTTCTCTTGTTTTGGAAACTCCCAAGGCGACAGGAAGAATTGAGTATGAGTATGGCCTCTTGGTGTGACGCCTCCTTTTGACAACTTTAGCATTATTGTCCTATAGTTAATTAGTTACACATTTGAGTATAACATCTCAAGAAATAAAACAGCATGGTAGAAACAAATCAACAATGGATATGATAGGAGTTTACTGATAGCACCTAACTAAGTTTTGATGCACGAACTTAAGATAAAATTCAACCAAACAGAACTTTTATCCAAGTTGTGCAACTAAAGTGGACCAAATGTTATAAACAATTAGAGGTATCTAAAATTAACTATATTAGCATGTAAACATGCCCTATGGCAGCAAACTTGTTGACATCCATGCATCAATGCCCTTTCCTTATAAGTAGTTTTCGTAACATACTTCTATTCCCTATAATATCCAAGGCTTTTGCTGGTACATAAGCACCTTGGGAATATGAAAACCATGTTACCTTTATTGCAGATTGCAGATGGGAAATAAATTCTATCATAACTTGATGACAACACCACAGGCCTTCAGAATGCTTTTTAATGGTGCCAGCCTATAATTCACAGCACAGTAAGGTCTTTCTAGGCTGATGGGAAACTAATACAAACCCAGCCAAGCATTATGAACAGTAAGGAGCCCTCACTCCATGGAATCTTTTTTAGTCCATCCATCATATGGTCAAGATCAATGCAAACAAAAAAATGGTCTGAATATATGACCAGAACATAGCATGGTTCCAGAGGCAGTAAACCAGAGATTTCCAGAGGACAGGGCACCCACCTCTGGAAATAGTCGAACAGATTAGAAAAAAAAAATAGCAGGAGGACATCATCAGAGTTGTTGCTGCCTCCTATCCTGCATGACGTCTGTAACGTGCGCCATGATTTCACCACTGCCGCAGGAGGAGCAACAAGTCAGGAAAATGGAGTAGCAATGCCAAACAGAGCAAAGCACTCCAAACCCAATGAACAAAAAATAATCCAACGAACAAAGCAAAGTGCTCCAAATCCCATCACGCACCACAAGATGAACTGTGGAAATGCATGTGACACCATAAAGAAACATATATGTATATAACTGAATGACTCCATATACGCCATGATGGCCTGCAAATGTATTATTTACGCTTAACAGATTAATTCCTGCCTATATATACCAAAACCATCGACAGATTGCTACGTTCAGCTCGTAACTTGGAGTGCCATGGCTTAATTGGCACCACCAATTTGTGTATTTTAATGCAATGCTTACAGCTAATGAAGGAATCCAAAGAACTGCGTAAGCTATGTTGTAAAAGTCTGAGGTACCTACAAGATTGCAGAGAACTACAGTATTGAGCGAGCCTCGAGATTATGCGTGAATATTGCAAGGAACTAAAGCAAGCCAAACTCACAATCTCACTTTCCCGTGCACCACCTCAATGGTCTCGAGATCTATGCGCAGGCTTTCTATGCGAGTCCAAGAAAGTGCAAAATTAAATTGTGATGAGGAAAGAATTTGTGCTTGCTGATAGCTCACACTGAAAGCGGAAGTAGCAGCACAGGTGCTACCGTGCCGAATTTTTTACTATTTGACCCTTTTTTTAAAAGTTTCTCACAAATAGACCCCTAACGGAAAGAATTCCGGAAACGGACCCTGGGCTCGGCACTAGAGTGACTGGCGCTGAGCTCAACGCCACCGTCACTGGCGCCGAGCTCCTGGGCACGGGGAAATGGCCTGCCAGGGGGCTCGGCGCCAGAGTGACCGACGCCGAGCCCCCTGCATTTAACCCCAGCCCAACCTTCTTCCCTGAGCGTTCTTCCTCTTCTTTCTCCTCTCTCTCGGGTTTTTCTCTCCCCACTTCACCCTACCTCACGAATCGACATATTGGACCTTAAAAACCTTGATTTGATCCGTAGATCTTCGAGAGCAAGGTATACTCGCTCACCTTCTTGTTTTTTTTGCATCGATTCGGTACATATTAGTCGGATTTTTGAACCTAAGAATCGTCATCACTTAGGGTTTCATTGTATCCCTCAATATATGTATTATACAACCGTAGGTTGATTCCAAGACATGGAAAAAGCTAGCAAACCAAGCCGCATGTAATTATGTTATGGGTTCATTGTTGTGGATGAAATGAGAAACCCTAGGTTTAGGGTATAATGTTAACTGCTTTTGGTTCTTAGAACGAAATTTGTTGTATTGTAGTTATGGTTCTCATTGATATTTTTTTGTGATGTTTTTATTTATGTTTGTTAAATTACATCCGTTTTGTTAGATGCAAGAAATGTTTCGGGAAGAGTTTTGGCGAAAATAGGGTCGTCCTCGAGAATTATACCCCGACGCGTCTAGCAAAGATGCCCCCGTCCCTCCTGACCTTCCTGTCCCTAACTGTGACTGTGGTTTGCCGGCCCATGTTTTTCAATCGAAACATCCGGACACAGCCGCGCGTTGCTTCTACACATGTAGTCAGTTTAATGTAAGAAATTGTTTGTACTATCCTTTTTCTTTATTTGTTTAAGTATGGTACTAATATTTTGTTGGAATCTCGTTGTGTAGGACCATGAGAGGTGCTTTTTCTTTCAGTGGATCGATGGTGCAGACAAGTTTGATCCTAGGTACCTCTTTTTTGACGATTGGTTTAGAGGGAGATATCCACGTGAGCACTTCAAGCGGTGGGTTCCACCCCCCCTAACCCTCCGGCAGTGACGGCTAAGGAGAAGCACCTAGCCACAGTTAGACGACTCGAGGAACCTCCTCTGTGCGATTGCGGAGATCGAGCTGTGATAAACCCTGAGAATACGTTGGAGTTTGTGTGTCCAAACAAGCATGAAGTAAGTGCAAAGTGTATGTGTTAAAATCTTGAGCTATATGTGTTCATGTACTAATGTCTCATTATTTAGGTGTATTCAATGGCAAAGTGTCGTTTCAAGGAGTGGTTGTATGGTCCTAAGAACCAATGGCCGAAAGAACCGCGGAGGGTTAAGGAAAAGAAGAAAGAACGGGTAATCTACAAAGCACCTCCTGTCATGTGCGAATGTGGTGTAAAATCCAACTATGGCCTAGTCCCTTCGAAGCTTGGAATAGGCCATTATTGCGGCCATATGATTGAGTATGATGAGGTTCGTTATTTTTCTGGTAAACATGAAATCGTATTTTGTTTGTTTTGCTAAGACATATATGATATAATATTTCTTTTGAACAGAGCACTAGGAAATACAGTTGGGAATGTTATGATGGTCAAGCTAAGTTCTTGGATGAACTGAAGAAGAGACAACTAATTGCACGGAAGAGGGGATATGGACCTGACTACGTCAACCTATTTGTTAAACATCATAAAGAAAAGATGCGTGAGTTTGCTAGACAGCGCGGTATTTGTAACTCGATCGATGTTGGTCTTAACAAATGGGGATTTGAGAGGCGGATAACGTTAGAGGAGAAGAGGGCAAGGAATGAGGTAAGGGAGGAGACAAGAGTATAGATGCAGGTTTGAACGAGCATGTTGCTACATTATGTGCCAGTGAGTGCTTGAAAACCTTTTTTCGTTGCCTGGTTTTAAATGTAATATAATCGCGTTGCTAACTGATTGCATTTTATACATGAACGGATTGGTTGTAGCGGGGAACATGCTGCAGAGGTGGCTCGTGCAAGGTATGAGGAGAAGTTAGATGGCCATAGATCACGAGCTGGTTGCACCGTTCAATCATCGATTGTGTTGTGTGATGACGGAGACGAGGATGAGGATGACACTGGCAGACTGAGTGAGCTCATTGCTCTAGCAGAGGCGGGCATATAGGCACAGGAGGCTGAGGACGACACTGGCAGACTGAGTGAGCTCATCGCTCTAGCAGAGGTGGGCATTTAGGCGCAGGAGGCTGACGACGACACTGGTAGACTGAGCGAGCTCATCGCTCTAGCAGAGGCGGGCTTACAGGCAGAGGAGGATGAGGACGCGTTCTTCACTCAGGCCACAGTGGCCGCAGATGAAGCGGAGGCCGCTTACTACAAGCGACAGGCAGGTCAGAGCAACGCAGTTGAGCCTAGCCACAGCAACAGGGTTTCAGTAGAGGACTGATACTCGGATGATGAGTTGCTTACTCAGCACGTTTCAGACTGAGGATTTGAAAGTGCATTTGCCCCTATGTCTACTGTCGGCACGTAGTTGTAGTATTAATATGTTGTGTAATGTGGCATAGTATCAAACTTTTCATTATGTGGTTGTTTTCATTATCAATGGTCTTAATATTCTGCTTAATGATACGGACGTATTTAAATTTGAACATGTGCTGCAAAAACACTTAACGACGTACGACATTATAGAAATCAACACACGAAACATATTAAATGGCATGTGACTACATGTACCGAACCTGGGTACAGAGTTTTCTTTGACTAAACCTAACATGCCTTAGGTAATTAAACCATGCCTTAGGTAATTAAACCTAACATGCCTTAGGTAATTAAACCTGGGTACATGTGAAAAAGATAAAGTCATCCTAGTAGTGTGGCCACATAGCAAATTGTGTTGCACCTTCTCCATAGTAGCCTCCCGTTGTTGGTGGTGGTGGTGGCGGGGGTGACGGGGGAGGCCCCTTCTTCTTATGGTTAGGGCAGGTGCAATATGGATCATTGCAGAGTGCCTCATGTGAATCGACACCATTGTTGTTGTCGTCCTATTCGTTGTCCTTGTAACCGCTGCTAACTTCCCTTTCTAGATCGAAGATACGGTCCTGTAGGTAGTAGATGTACTCTGCATGTGGATAAATAGGTCGAGGATCGACCCACCTACTGAACCTACAGTTTTCTTTGGCCAAGGAAGACTACAATAAGTATGTCGTGTAAGTGATATACAAGACAAACATATTGAAGAAACAAATAGTAATAGCAATTACCCATGCTCACGGGCATTTGAAGAAACAACGACCTCCATCTATTCCCTCGGTGAACATCTACACTAGGCAGTCCTCACCATGCATGCATTTTGGCCACTCTTCTTTCCTTTTATCGTATCCTCTCAGTGGTGCCTCTTTGGTGAAATCACTTTTGCTCTCAACTGGGAACCTCTCATAAAGAGCTTCCTCAAAGAAATCGGGACCAAGAGGACCCTCCCACCCCCAGGTAGTTTCCTTCCCCTTTCCTCTCCCTCTAGACGACCCTCTAGACATTGGTACTGCAACAAAAGCAAATGCTGAGGAGTGTTCTTCTTCCTTGTTGTTTGTGTGAATGAGAGGGAGTGAGTGGTTATTTATAGGTTGAGAGGAGGAATGGAGGCCTCTCAATGTGCCATGTCAGCGATCTGTGTGCCTCTTCACCTCAGCCCTTGGATCAAACAGTCATAAGATGGATGGTGGAGATAGAGTGGAGTTGTGCTTCCTTGCATGCCAGTACTATATCAGTGATGTGATAATTCGATGCTATCCGTGTATCTGAAAAGTCTATGTTTATTGTCTAAAAAGCATAGATTCGTTCACTGTTGCTTGGTAATCCTAGATTCATCTACAAAGCGTATATACAATATTTCCTGGATTATACACGTTGTAATAAATTTATAGTTAATCTGTGTACTACATTTGTGCCTTTGTACAAGTGTAGTATGATTAAAGGTTCACGCAAAAATTCGCAAGATACAATCTTGTATTAGGAGCATCCACAGTTACAAACAGAGACATCAATATATATTCCAAACATTTAATCATCCAACGAGCATAATGCAACCACAACGAATATCACAACCAACATAATATGTCATGCAAAGTCCAAATAGTCCACAATGTCCATATAGTCCCGAATAGTTACAGAAAAGTAAATACAAAATTCACAATAGTTCATAGTAACACCTACCACGTCCCTCACTGCCTCCTACTCTTGCCCTTACCCTTGTGACCCAGAGTGCTGGTGCCTAGAGTGTAAGGGTCATGTGGACGGCGTCGCCTAGTGCCTAGAGGTGGTGTAGGATGAGTCGATGGAGCGTCATGGAGCTGAGAGGGCCCAAGCTCATCGTGCCTCTTGTCCATGTCATCATCATCGTCGTCCTCCTCGTCCTCGTCCCCGTCCCCTATAGCTGCTTGACTAGAGGAACCCAAGGCTCCTCTTCCTACGGAAGGAACGTACACGTCTTTTGTCGTGTCTGTCCTGCAACCACAACGACCAGCCGCACGGCGTAGACAACGTGACAGCCTCTGTTGTACAAAACTATGTTAACTGAAAGAATATAACGTATTAATGATATGTTTGAAAGAATATTTTAAATCTTACGTCTAGGAAGCCAAGTATGTAGTCGTCATTGACTCTCGGCCGAACGCGCTCGATCTCTTCAACTGAGCATTTCAGTGTATTGCCCTGCAACAAAGTTCTCAATAATAAGACTTTTGAACAGATAGCATTTAGTTTGTTTTCTTTTGTACAAGAATGTAACTTATTATAAGGGTTATATGGCTCGAAGGTTGCAACAACTACAATAGATAACTCCTAATGTCGGTCCAAGAATGCCTAATGTATTGTTATGTAACTCAACGTAACAAAATAAGGCGATTGGCTTACCACTCTATCCAAGATCGGTCCTGCCTCCACCTGCCTTCCTGCACGAGTGGACTAGTTGTACACCGTGTCTTCATCGTTGGAGGACTCGATGCCGGCGTAGTCAGTTTCGGTCCACTATAGCCTGAGCCTGCACCGTGTCAAACGCTGGTACCAAGCTTGGTACCGCCTGAACTCATGGTTTATGTGCGGCTCATTGTTGTCGTCCATGTTGTCGTGCATCTCCTCCCATTCCTCAATGTAGGATTGGTGGTGCCTCTCCTAGTCAAAAATCTTCTTGTTCCTCTGACGATCCAACCTGCACGTATGTCATCGTTACATTAATCCACGTACGTGGCACCATATTATAAGAAATGGACCATCATCATGAGACATTTGAAATATCAAAACACTCACTTGTGTAAGTCAACGCCAGTCGAGAACAGAGGCATAGGCCAAAGCTATCTCACTCCAAATTAGCGTGCAACCCTATCTGGCAGGTGGTACTCGATAGCATAGAAGCAGATTAGAGGGCACCTCATCCTATAGAAGTAGTCGTCGGCCCCATAGACGTTGCTCAGCTGAAAAGGAAGTGCATCCTCTCCACCATACGGCTCCCACTCCACCTGCAACATGTCCAAATAAGATGTTAGATGGTATACTAATCCTTTTCAAAGCAGCATGGAAAATAAAATTTACTTACACTAGATGCCGTTAGCGAATCTAGCTCGTTCGTGTACTCAATGTATGCCCGGTCTATCCTTGTGTGTGGAACCCTGACCTGGCCCCAAAGGTACGCCCATGTCGGTTGGCGACTTGGAGGCTGACCTTGGAACCACTCACGATGAGCCAGAACCTCTAGATGACCAACTGGAAAACAAGCCCACATCCATAGCTGTAACAGGTACATGCATCCACCAAGTGACGGGTTTACCATAGACCGACGACACCCCTCGCACAACTGCTAGTATAGAAAACACAAGACTGTAGAGCCCTAGCTGTACTGACCCTCCTGGTCCCAGTCACTGAGGCAGTGGATCCACATCCAGGATGCATTGTCACCCATGGCGTCGAGAAAGAGAACGCAAGCAAAAAGGTGTAGGATCCACACCTAGTAGTAGTACCCAACCGTCTCCTCATCTGCCTCCTCGGGGCACTGTGCGAACTCTACACGTAGCCATGAGATGGGAACTCTAGAAGTGCGAGCCCCTTGCTCGCCAAGCTCACGCCCAAGGAAGGCCTTCACTCGTGCTCTCCAACCCTCTGACCTGCACTGCCCGGTGACTGGGTTCCCATGAATCCTTAGGCCTAGCATCTTCTAACAATCTTGAAGCGAGACTGTCATCTCCTCGAAAGGTAGGTGGAAGCTATGAGTCTCTGGCCGCCACCTATATTTAAGACCAAGCAAGATTACTTGTCAAAAAGTCAATCGCATGAACAAATGGCCATGAATGGAGGCAATGATTCACTTTAATACCTGTCTACCAACGCAGTTATCGCCGCTGAGTTGAACTTGGGCAACCCACGATGAACCTGAAAGGAGATGACATCTAGGCTAGCTCTTTGCAGGAAAGGAGTGTACCTATCGTCGTACCAAATGTCAAGAACCCACTGTGGGTCCTAGAACAAAGGTGCAGAAGGTCCTGCATCAAATAAAACATAGTCACATGTTACTTCACAAACACATGTACGAATAAAACTTATAGATTATTACCTGCCCCAGCGCAACGAGACGTCCTCGGTGGGTCTCCTCGTACATCGGGTCAAGCAGGTGGAATTGCTCCATCCTACAAAAAAGTGAATGAATTAGAATTGCAATGTACAATGAAACATGAACTTATAAATGTATAAGTAATTGACACAAATACAAGCATAAATTGAGACATGCATAATTAAATATATGAATAAGACAAATATAAAATAATACTATAAACCAATAGTCCTACCTCACTAATCTGCCAACGGCAACTTCGTGAGTTGTGGCCAAGTCTACCGCACTTGCCGCACTTGTACTGCTCGGGATCAGTAACAAATGGAGTTCCTCTCCCACGCCTAGTTCTTCCGGGTATCTGATCCATCACCACCTATGCCTCGTCCTCTGCCTTGATCCACGCTTGTTCCAATGGTAAGCTAGATCCGCAATGTACTTTGGCCCATCATATGGAGGCCACTCTCCAGGGTCCCAAAAGGCACAAAGCGGGGGCTCCATGTGTTCACAAGCGTGTTGACACTAAACTTGTGAGGTATCCTCCTCTCAATATTATAGTTGCGATGCCTAGCTGCTGCCACCAAATGAGGACATACAAAGTGGTATTGCCTTGGTTTACCACAAGTGCACTTGAAATCTTGGAGGACAACCACATGTATCCTTGACTCTCGGACCTCACCATCGGACGTTGTACCGCCCCTATGCTCGACCTGATAAGTCCCTATGGCGTGGTCAAAGCATGCAACCTCATGTGTGCCAGCCCTTTCTCTTGCCTTCTCTAGGTGTGCCTTTGGTTTCGGAGCCCATATCTCTCCATCACTCCTCAACTGCAATGCATGGGCGTGTCTATCGTTGAACTAGGCAACAAGCTTATAGAAGGTGAATTGAACAATTGCATTCATGAGCATACCACGTATCCCCAATAGCAACTTATTGAATAACTCTGCCATGTTGCTGCACTAAAACTCGTACCTCAAGCCACCGGCGTCGTGAGCTCTCATCCATTTCTCCAAATCCCTCATCAAACCTGTGAGCCATTGTCTACCTTCTGCATTTGATGCGGTTCTGACCTGCTCCAACTTTTCCCTAAAGTACTTGTCCTCAAGCTATCGAGTAGCCTCCTGGAATAGATCAAAGTTTTTCTTGACACCGTCCTTCTGGAGTAGATTCTCGGCAAGGTGTCGAGTACACCAACGATGGTGCAAAGGTGCATACCCCTCTAACTTCTCTCGCACGACATTAAGTATGCCCTGATGCCTATCAGATATGACGCCAACCTCCCTGCTAGGCCCAACCACATGTATCCGGACTAGCCTCAAGAACCATCCCCAACTGTCATTGTTCCCCTTCTCAACCAAAGCAAATGCCAAAGGAACCAACTTGTTGTTCGCGTCATAGGATATGGCTATAAGAAGTGTGCCCTAGTATTTGCCAATCAAGAACGTACCATCAATGGAGAAGATAGGACGATAGTGCCTAAAGGCCTCGACACACTGAGGGAAGCACTAGAAGGCATGGAAAAATATCTGCCTCCCATCCTTCCATGCATTAGGTTTTGGGATGTACTCATAATGCATGCCTAGATTCACCGCTTTGATTGCATTGAAAAGAACTGGCAGCTGCTCATACCCATCCTCCCAGTCCCCATATATCATCTTCCACGCTCGCTGCTTAGCCCTCCATGCTTTACCATAAGTTATCATATATCCTCCATACAACGCCTCAACGGTCCTGATAATTGTTCTCACCTTCATGTTGGGTTCTCCCTGCAAAATTCCCATCAACCGCTTGGCAATGAGGGTAGATGTCAACTGCCGATGCCTTAGTGTCAACTCATGGTCAGCACAATTGTGTGGCCCAACAACTTTTGTGATCTTCCATTTTCTGATCACCTGTTGCTTCCTTGCACAAACCCTCCATGGGCAGCATTCCTTGTCACACACAACTATGTAACGGCGCTCCACATATGAATGCAATACCCTGTAAGGCCTCTTTCGTATCACTGCAAAAGCCTGCAACCACCTCTTCAAAGTAGGGAGGTCATTAAACACCCTCCCCTCCTCAATTACCATGTTAGGACCGGCCTCAGGAGCTTCTAGGAGCTCATCATCACGTCCTTTTGCAAACGCCTGATCAGAATGAGCAAGATCACAGAACTCATGAACTCTAGGATCACGGCGGTCAGGAAAGATACGCCTCATCATCTCAACATCACTCTCCATCAGCTCTCCAACAGGACGATCATCATCAGAATCAAGAGCCTTAGCCATCTCATATGGCTCCAAATCATTCATAATTTCAACACTATTGGAGCCACAGAATCCATCTCCAAAGTGCACTTGCGTAGCAACATGAGGCACATCCATATTCTCAGGAATGTCTCCTGCAATGTCATTACAGAAATGAGGAAAGAATGAAAGAAATAGATGTAAGGAACGGGGTAAGCTCCCAAAAACCATGTGGTTAAGACACTTACTTGGATGATTCTGTGTCAAAGGGATCTCATAAGGAGGATCTACCATGAAAACATGAGTATGACAACCATCTCCAAATACTACATTGGGGGCAGATTGAGCATCAGAACCGTAGGCGCAATCTGCACATGCAGGTAAGGTTCCAGAATGGGAGGGTTGATGTGTGTCGGATGATCCATTGCTGGGGTAAACCCATGAGGGATTGGATCAACTAACACCCGACGCACAACCACGTCCAAACATTGTAGCTGGCTCTTCATAGCCGATCTCACATAGTTCTCCCACTAATCCGCACAACCAATTGAGATCATTCGTCTGAAGATGTTCGGAGGACAAGCTAGGTGCAGTACACCATCAACTGTAATGTCATCATCTCCAAAGCAATGTAGCTCCTCTTGAGCCCTTGCAACCATCTCACTAAATGAAGGCCTATCATTGAATAGCACAGGCACGCTTTGCATGTCAAAAAACTCAACATATCCATAGCGATCGCTTTCAACCGTGCCTCCATGATATATGGTCACTAGGTTGTCCATCTATTTCAAAAACATAACGAAACACATGTCCTTTAGTCCAAATTAGATGATAGATATTACCTAACAAGTACTTTCTAACTACAAACTAAGTAATCAAGATAATAACTACGTATATATTTATAGTGTACTCACTAAATAGCTAGATCATATGTAGTTAACTACAAATATAACTACATATCTAAGTAGCTATCTAACTATATCTATTTACCAATGTATCTATATCTCTATCTATCTACATATATAAGTCACTAAATCAACTAACTGAGTCATCACAGTAACTAGTAAATAACAAACACCAACTAAATAGGTACATTGCATATTCATAATTTTTACCTTTCTGGGTCGGCGGACGACGGGCGTAGGTCAAGGCAAAGATCCAAGCCCGCGGTGGCGCGGCCGACAACAGAGGTGGCGCGCGGCGGCCGCGGGGTGCCCGGCGCTCCGCGCGGTGAGTCCGGCTCGATGGGCGCGGGAGGCATGCCGGCGGTGGACGGCGGCAAGGTGGGGCAAGGCCGACGGTGGAGGGGGCAAGGCGGGGTGAGGCCGAGGCCGCCGGTGGAGACCAAGGTGAGGCTAAGGCGAGGATGGCGGTGGAGGACGTGGCGGCGCGGCGCTGCAGCCAACCACGGGCAACGGCGTGAGGGCACAGCGGTGCGGTGCGGGCTCGGGCTCGGGAGCAGCAGCGGCGGCGCGGCACGGCAAGGGTGCGGGCTCGGCCACCGGAGCAGCAGAGACGACGTGGCGCGGTGAGGGTGCGGGCTCGACCGCCAGAGCAGCAGTGCGGGCGTGGGCGTGGCGGTGGAGCGGCGACGGCACGGGCAGGGTCGGCTAGGGCGAGAGGGAGAAGAAGAAAGGTGGAGCAGCGGCGGCGGTAGATATTTCTGAGCTCGGCGCTAGAGTGACGAGCTCGGCGCCAGTCACTCTAGCGCCGAGCCCCCGGGCAGGCCATTTCCCCATGCCCAGGAGCTCGGCGCTAGTGACGGTGGCGCCGAGCTCGGCGCCAGTCACTCTGGCGCTGAGCCTAGGGTCCATTTCTAGAATTCTTTCCGCCAGGGGTCTATTTGTGAGAAACTTTCAAAAAAGGGCCAAATAGTAAAAAATTAGGGCGACCGTGCGAGTAGTCCAACCACAAGCTGCAGATTTAATACTTGAGTAGGAGATCGCATATTAATCTGGAGAGAACCCTCCATTAACCATCTCCGCCACTGCTGTGTGCAAGTGGTGGACGCCAGCCAGATCCGCAGCCGTCGAGGCTGGATCCCATCGGATCCACTTGTAGGGTGCGCTCCTGGGGCCTCCGGGCATGGGAACCCTCCTCTGTAGGTGAGGCCTATGGACACCTCGATGCCAGTGATGAACCTAGGTAAAAGGGAGAGGGGTCAGGAGGATAAGATGAAGGGAGAGGGAAGAGGCAGAGGAAATGGGGAGGGAGAGCTGGTGGAGGAGCACCTAGGTCCACCATAGGGAGGGTGGAAGCGATAGCCGTGGTGGCGGCGCCATGGATGAGGTCGCGCCATGCCAACGCATGGAGTTCGCCGAGCTCCCCTGCCTATCAGCCTGTTCGCTTTGTCGCAAGAAAAATGCTCCACCCTTGGTGCAATGAAAGACACATCAAACATCTCAGCAAATCATAGCTGACCTTGAGTTACCAGCCCAGAGTGGTTGCAGGCTAAAAGAACAGCAACCATAGTTACATGGTCCACCTTGATATTGTTTGCGATCATTTCATCAAAGAGCTTCAGTGATAGATTCCCTTCTCTTTGCATTCCATAGCCCAAAATCAGTGAAGTATAGGCATGTCTGTCTTGAGATTGCATCTGGTCAAACACTCTCTAGGCCATTGCCATCTATCTAGACTTTGAGTACATATCGACAAGTGAGTTCTGCAGTATGTTAGAGGCACCGAGTCCATGGTTCCTAAATTTCTAGCCAGAATAGTATTTTTCTCTCACACCAAACCAGTCAGCAGTAATAATCCATGATCATATACGATCGTTTCAGCCCTAGCCGAACAGGTATATCGCGCAGCTTCCCACGCCCCCGCATGGATGCCATGCCCGCCGAACGGGCGTTTTGCAAAAATGGGACTTGACGATCGTTTACAGATTTGACACTGGACCCACATTTATAGACATAGATGGACTCACTTGTCATCGTTGACAACAAAAAATGTTCATTTTGTGAAGTTGTCAAAATATGAAATGGACTTCACCATTGTATTTCTCTCGTTGAGACGGTCAAAAAAACATATATGAAACGTCTAATTCGAAATCCGGATGAAGAAGTTATGCCCTCAGAAAGATGCATCGTTGTCAGGAGTTCTGACCCAAGTCGGGACTTCCGACTGTCAGAAGTACCAATGGGTGTAGGGACTTCCAGGAAGCCTAAAGAAATCTGCTCGGGTGTCTAGGGTTATCGTTACATCGGGAGTTCTGACAAAAGTCGAAAGTTCTGACTGTCGGGAGTTCCGGCTCAAATCGGGACTTCCGACATACCTAACAGAAAATCCTGTTTGGATCTGGTCTTTTGGATTCCAATCCAAACTATTCCAAACTCGTGTGAAACTTAGAAAATAAGGCTTGGAGAGGTTTTCTACTAGGATAAGACCACCCCTTCTATATATATGAGAGGATCATGGCCGATTGAGTTCCCATCTATCCAATCGTCAAACAAATCAATCTACTACCTCTACTCCAACCCTTCTGCCCTCTTCTCCAACCCCATGCTGTTCATCCCTTAATCTGACGACCAAGGATGGTGCCCTAGGCTTGTTGACTGACCTAGGGTAACCCGACGACGTCCTTGCCCTGACAGGGTCTCTCTCGGACGAGAGCTTCGACGGTTTCTTTGCTAGTTTGTCTGAAAACTAGCCGGTTCTTGGTCACGTAAGCACGTTGGTTATCCTTTAGTGGTTTGCTTGTAAACCTCTCCATTCTTCACCACAAAAGAGTGATATCATCACTGCATTCTTCGGTCTGTAGCGGCCTGGGCGTCCAAGGCCCTGTTGGTGTTTGATTCGGATCACTTCCGACATCAACACACTTTTTGGCGACTTTGCTGGGGACGATTGGTTCGACTATCTCTTATAGCCGATCTCTCTGTCCTAGCCTTGCTCCTCGTTGATCTATCTTATTGAGCTTGCCATTACAATTGCATCTGGCCCAAAAGGCCGATCACATCTAGTTTTGACCCCTTGTGATCTTGTTTGCAATTTTGTAACAAGTTGCGCTGCTTATCGGAGAATTCAGCAAGACGGTCAAGTTATAAATCATGAAGTACCAAGGTGTTGCATCACAATATTACTACAATCACCCTGAGGTACAACTTGCAAATGCATCTTATGATCCTAATAGTTATTTTGCAAGTTCTATGAGCTCTCATGTTGGTGTTGCTAGCTGTAATGATGCTAGATATGTTACATCGGTTAATACTTTTGTTAATGCTCCTCATCATACACATCATAATTATGAATATTATGGTCAAGAGCCGATACATGTTGTAAATTCTTCGAGTTTTGATGCTACTAGCAACATATAACACGTAAATTGTTATTCATCAGCTATAAGTTCACAATATGTGGTTCCACCACAAGACATGCCGATGAATGAGAGAATTAGCTATAACAATGCTAATTATTTAGCCAATTACTCTAAAAATTCAGCACCATATGCCAATGCTCCTATTCATAATTCGACTCCATATGTTATTCCCAACTCAAGCCGAATTAATAAAAATTCAGCAAGGTGTTTAAGTGCTAATACGTATGATTCAGCTTCACGTGTTACTAGTAACCATAGCCGAATCAACAAAAATTCAACACCTTATGCAAAGATCAATGCTCACAATTTGGCTTTGTATTTTGTTCATGACCATAGCCGAATTCATGAAATTTCAGCAAGGCATTCGAGTGCTAAAACTCATGATTTGGCTCCACATATTGCTAATAATTGTAGCCGAATCAATGAAAATTCAGCAATGTGTGCACTTGCAAATAATCATGATTCGGCTTCATTTGTTGCTCTCAAATCAAGACGAATCGATGAAGATTTAGCCTATGCTAGGAATCCATATGGTTCCTCTAAATGAAAGGTGCCCACTTATCATAGACCATACCCATTATGCTATGATTACTTGAAAACTCCTAATAGTTGGTGGGTACCTGATTTTTATGAATTTAGTGGTGAAGATGATAAAACCACTATGGAACATATTAGTATATATCTCTCATATCTGGGTTTTGCCGGCAAAGAAGACTATATGAGAGTGCAAAATTTTTCTTTATCTCTCACCGGTATTGCCTTTGCATGGTTTACATCTTTGCAGCGATGTACTATTGGTTCATGGTCTCAATTAGAGGAGCAATTCTATGAATATTTTAGAAAGACTAATGAGAAAAGGCCGATCACAGTCGAGTCATCGGTTAAAAGAGGATTGCTAGTGGGCATGAAAGAAATAATTGATTTGGATGTAAGCAAAGGTTCGGCTACAAAAGCTGAACAATACAATATCCTTTCCGAATCAATCACATCTCAAAAAACAAGTCTTGCTACAGAAAAGTATGGAAAACGCCAGAAACCAGCTAGACTTGATTTTTTAGGAGCTAAAGGGGTTGTACACTTATCTAGTGATTACCGCATCATTGATGGAGATCAAGCCCCTACAAGCAACAAAGGAGGGTTGCCTGCCTGCTTAGAATTGGCTAAGCCGACTTCAAAGTCAGCTGAGCCGATTGCTGCCTGCCCTAAGTCAGCTAGGCCAATAGCCTCTACTGCCTTCCCTGAGTCGGCTAGGCCAACTTCCCAGTCGGCCAAGCCGACTGCCCCTGCTAGTGCCCAAGTCGGCCTAGTCGGCTAAGCGGACTTTCTTGGTCTCGGCAGCTGCCGATGCATCTTCGAATGATTCGGCACCTATTGTTGATCATTCTCTGGAGATGAAGAGCAACATCATGCAAATCAAGGACGTGCACTTTTCCAACATGATCAACAAGTTAGAAAACACAAATATTTTGCTCAAATTCCAATCTGGTCATACTATTTCAATTTCTACATCTATTAAAGATATCCTTGGCAATTATTGTAATAGACCGATTGAGAATAGCAATTTATTTATTGATGATAAAATAAATTTAGATTCTATCGGCCAAGACATTGTTCCATATGGCAAAGCCAATAGTGGTAGTTCGTCAAAGCTAAAGCTTCCTATAAGCAATTGCAAAGGTGTGGCCAAATGGATTGATAATAAATCTGATCCATTCGTTTGCCTAGCTTTAAAGCCAGCTCCACAAAAGAATTGGCTCAAGAAATCAAAGTACACCTTTGACTTTACCTTTTGTGATCATATCCTACTTAAGAATAATTTTATTAGAATCATTGATCACAATGCTTTGCCATCTTTTCAAAACTTAGAAGAGCTTACATATTGCAAATGGCATAATTCATCTGATCATAATACTTCTGATTGCAATGTGTTTCGTCGAGTCATCCAATCGGCCATTGATAAAGGACGATTGAGATTTTCTAAAGCTCAACACATAGACCAATTGGATTCAATTGGTCTTGATGGCAAATAGGTTTCGAATCGGCTTGCATTATCCGATTCACTCAAAGCTCAAAGCTTGAATGCCCAAGAGAGAGATGTGGAGCCCTCAAGTGAAGGCAAGGTTGTTGTTGATGAATTGCAAATAGAAGATATTCTAGAGGACAACAAAGTTATCACAGTTCCAGAAAGACACTGGGGGGCAGCTGAAATCTCTCCAACCAAAGCAAAAGCCGATTGATCTCGTTGAGCAAGGGAAATCAGCTAAGGATCCTCCTTTGGAGCATATCTATCAAGATGGGGAGAAGGAGGATGCTCGTAAAGTTAATGGAGGTAAATGCCATGACAAACAAAGAAGTAAAAGGCTGAAACTCAGCTTCGAGGAACTTCTAGCTAAATATGAGAAGATAGGAGAAGCAAATGTCACCAATCGGCCAAAGAAAGTCCATTCATCAAAATTGCCTCCAAAGCGCAAGTCTCAAGAGTGGAATCGGCAAGGAGATAAACCTCACGCAGCAGTAACATATTCTCCTTTTATGCAGCCAATTCCCATGTCGTATGGACCACAACCCACATATTTTTATTCTTATTCATCTTGGGGCTGGTTTGATGAAGAGGCACATGTTCCACCATATTTGAGGCCAGAATATGTAGAGTATGTAGCTCCTAGACATTCAAAGAGATCATCATCTTGTAAAGACTGTTTTGATCAAAATCGGTCTAGAGCTCAACCAAAGAAGAAAGCGGTAAAGCAAGTTTACCGCGTGAAGTATGATGGCTAAAAGAAGAAGAGTTCAGATCTAAATTCAACTATTGAAAAGCCGATTACATTGCTGAAAATCTGGCTATTGATGACAAAGAAGTGGGAAAATCATTTATTGATATTCTAGGTGCCAAATCTGAACAAAAGAAGGTGAGAGTGCCAAAAATCAAAAAAGATTTGCTGCTGTCCAAAACAAAAATAAAACTAATATGCTCAATCGGTTTACCAAAGTGGCAAGAGAAGAAGTTACAGAGGCTTAGTGCAGAGAAGCTGAAAGGAAAATGCTTGGCATGTGTTCCTAAAGGAAGTATTCAAGCCCAAAAAGATGATGTTCAAGCAAGTGGTGCAGCAAAAACAAAGGAGAGGAGATTCAAGAAACAATTGCTAAGTTGGAGGTTTGCACCAAATCATCAAAATCATTAGTCATGGCATGATCCATACTCTCTGCCTATGCCTATGTGGAATTCATCCCCTGGTATGCATGGTTATCCCTCAACTCCTTATTTTGATCCTTGGTGTGGATCTTTATATTATGGAGGGTTGCCAAATTATTTTACTTACCAATGATCGAGAGCTGAAATATTTTATTTCGGCTATGCATATTTATGTGGATGAATTCATATGGATGATATTTTGATATTGCCCTTAGTGTAAAATATAGTCAATGAATGCTTGCAACCATTGTGCTATTAGAAAGCCCCCATGGAATTTACTTTGATGGCCTTAAGGCCCGTGGGGCATGATATATGCATTTTGATTTACTTCATGGATGTGACAATATGATTAGTCAGCTTGCAAATAAGGCCAAGGTGTTGGCATAATCATTATTTCTCACAATGGTGCTATTGGAGACATCAAGCCGATTAAAATTATATCTGCACCAACATTTAAGCCGAATGTGAAGTTTTCTTATTCGTCTTGGCCATATTGCAATCCATGGGGTATAACATGTTGAAGCCTATGGTGATTCCTTGCTGGTGGTACAACAAGTTGCTAGTGAATTTCAATGTTTAGAAGGGTCACTAAGAACTTGTCTTGATGCTTGCCTTGATATTATTGACTATTTTGCCGAATTCTAAATTCGGCATATTCCGAGGCATGAAAATCAAAAGACCAACATGTTAGCTCAACAAGCATCTGACTATGATGTCAGTGGACATAATTTTCATATTCAAGAACAGCCTATGCATGAAGATTTCAATTTTTCCCGTGTAGGTACAGACCAGTCGGCTAAGCCGACTGACCAAGTCAGCTCAGCCGACTACTCTTCTGATGTGGCCAAGTCGGCTAAGTAGACTGCCCTAGTCGGCCAAGCCGACACCTCCAAATTGGCTAAGCCTACAGGCCCTGTTGGCTCAGCTGACTCCCCTATGACCAGCCCGGTCAATTCACCCAAGAAGCTATCAAATCGGCCTAATATAACTTTTAGTGATGTTGGGGCCAATTTAGAAGATTGGAGGACTCCCTTATTGAGATATCTATGTGATCCAAGTGCAAAAATTGATAAAAGTGTTCGGTGGAGCGTTTTTAAATATGTATTGCATAATGATGAGCTCTATCAAAGAACCGCCGAAGATTTGCTGCTTAAGTGCTTGGGATCAGATCAGGCAAGAGTGGCTATGGGAGAAGTCCATGAAGGCATCTGTGGTATGCATCAATTGGCCTCGAAGATGAAGTGGTTATTGCGTAGAGCCAATTTCTATTGGCCTACTATGATGGCCGATTGTTTTTGCTACGACAAAGGTTATGAAGAGTGCCAGAAGTTTGAAAATATTTAGCTTGTGCCTGCTGTTGTGCTTTATCCTATCATCAAACCATGGCCTTTTCATGGTTGGGAGCTAGACTTCATTGGCCAAATATATCCCCCATCTTCGAAGGGACACCGATTTGTGTCAGTTGCTATAGATTACTTTACTAAATGGATCGAGGGAGTTCCTTCGAAGAATATGACACATAAGGAAGTAATTGAGTTCATCACTAAGCATATTATTCATAGATTCGGCATCCCTCAAACATTAACTACTGATCAAGGGACATCATTTGTGTCCAAAAAAGGTGAGGGAATTTGCTGAATTATATAAGATCAAGTTGCTGAATTCATCTCCATACTATGCTCAAGCCAATGGCCAAGCTGAGTCTAGTAATAAGACTTTGATCAAGTTCATCAAAAAGAAAATTGAGGAGAATCCAAGGAGATGGCATGAAGTTTTGTCTGAGGCTCTATGGGCACATCGCATTTCAAGGCATGGTGCTACAAAGGTTACTCCTTTTGAGTTAGTATATGGTCAAGAAGCCGTGTTGCCTGTCGAAGTGAATTTGGATGCATACAGGCTCGCTAAACAAAATGATTTATTAGCTATTGTGTATCATGATTTGATGATGGATAACATCAATGAGGTGACTGATGTGAGATTAAAGGCTCTCAAGGAAATAGAGAAAGATAAAGTTTGAGTTGCCAAAGCATAAAACAAGAAAGTCAGGAGCAAATCCTTCCAAGTGGGAGAATTGGTGTGGAAAACCATACTATCAATTGGATCAAAGAGCAATCAGTTTGGCAAGTGGTCACCGAATTGGGAAGGTCCTTACAAAGTGGTCAAAGTTATATTCAGAAATTCATATGTGCTAGAGACATTGCAAGGTGAACGTCTCATGAGAGCATTCAATGGGAGGTACTTGAAAGGGTACTTTCCAAGTGTTTGGCAAGAAGCCTAAGTGCTTTCCAAACAATGGCCGATACATATATCGCCCATAGAAAAAATGACCGATGTATACATCGCCCTTAGTCACTAAGCAGCCGATGAGATGGGTATCATCGTTGTTTGGTTTTGAATAAGTGTTTTCAGGTTCATGCATCATTCACCTAAAAACAGGGGGCATATGTTGACAACCAAAAATGTCTATTTTGTGAAGTCCTCAAAATGTGAAACAGACTTCACCATTGCGTTCCTCTCATCGAGACGGTAAAAAAACATGTATGGAACATCTAATTCGAAGTCCGGATGAAGAAGTTATGCCCTCGGAAAGATGCCTCGTTGTCGGGAGTTCCAACCCAAGTCGGGACTTCCGACTGTCAGAAGTTCCAATGGGTGTAGGGACTTCTGGGAAGCCTGAAAAAATCTGCTCGGGTGTCTGGGGTTATTGCTACGTTGGGAGTTCCAACAAAAGTCAAAAGTTTTGACTGTCGGGAGTTCCGACCCAAGTCGGGACTTCCGACATACCTAACAGAAAATCCTATTCGGATCTAGTCTTTTGGATTCCTATCCGAATTGTTCTAAACTCGTGGGAAACTTGGAAAATAAGGCTTGGAGAGGTTTCCTACTAGGATAAGACCACCCCCTCTATATATATGAGAGGATCATGGCCGATTGAGTTCCCATCTATCCAATCGTCAAACAAATCAATCTACTACCTCTACTCTAACCCTTTTGCCCTCTTCTCCAACCCCCATTTTGTTCATCCCTTGATCTGATGACCAAGGATGGCGCCCTAGGCTTGCCGGCCAACCTAGGGCAACCCAACGACATCCTTGCCCTGATGGGGTCCCTCCTAGGTGAGAGCTTCGACAGTTTCTTTGCTAGTTTGCCTGAAAACTAGCTGGTTCATTGTCACGTAAGCACGTTGGTTATCCTTTGGTGGTTTGCTTGTAAACCTCTCCGTTCTTCACCATGAAAGAGTGATATCCTTGCTGCATTCTTCGGTCTATAGCGGCCCGGGCGTCCAAGGCCCTATTGGTGTTTGATTCGGATCACTTTCAACATCAATAGTCATCCACCCGAGTGTCATCATAATCAAGGAGTCAATTTTTCGAGTGTTATTTTTACAATTTTTTCGCCATGCTCGTGCGGCTCCCCTCTAGCGATGGTGGTAAGCGGGGAGGCACGCATGCTGAGCACCGCGTTGTGGCGGCGGCGCAAAGGATAAAGAGAGGAGGCTTTTACACGTGTGCCATTATAAAAGTTAGTAATTACTCGTAAGCCATTAAAAAAGTTTGAGTTCTTACCGGTGCCATTGCTATGAACTATTTTTGCCCTTCACGCCACTTTCGTCAGATTTGGCTGTAACGGTGTCAACCCACGAGTGTGAAAAGTCAAAAATACCCTCAGATATGAATATGCAATTAATTTTTTTAGTATCTTAATGACCTCAAATGAAAAAACTCAAAACTAAAAAGTTGTAGATCTCAATAATATCTACAATTTTTGTATAAAAATTATCTTCATTATTTATATAAAAAAAGATATGATTTGATATGATTAATATGTCTTAGAAAAGTCACATTTTTTGTACGAAATCAAATGAAGATAGTTTTTATATAAATATTATAGATCTCGACGAGATCTACAACTTTCTAGTTTTGAGTTTTTTTATTTGAGATCGTTAAGATGCTAAAAAAATTAATTGCATATTTAGGCATGAGAGTATTTTTTACTTTTCACACCCGCAGTTTGACACCGTTAGAGTCAAATTTGACGGAAGTGGCGGGGAGGGCAAAAGAGTTCAGAACAGTGGCACATGTGAAAACTCAACTTTTTTAACGGCTTGTGGGTAATTACCAACTTTTATAATGACACACTAGTAAAAGCCTCTAAAGAGAGGTGACAAACTGAGGAAGGGACAGGATGCGGGTGTGCGAGAGTTGGGCTGCAGGGGTCTCGTCGCATAATCAGAGGAAAAGTTGGAGCATGGGTTGATTATCACAAAATAAGAGGGTTTTTTTGCAAAAAAGGTGCATAGACGCGCGCCAGCCTGCGGATGAGCCACCAATGCCTAGAATGCTGTGGTGCTCCCACAACCGAGTGGGTTTTAAGAACTTTTGATGGCTAGGACAGATAGATTCAGCTACAAAATAGAGCCGAAGCATTTTTTCCTATTGGAGTCATCAAAAAGTGTGTTGATGCCGAGATGAATGTCGGATCACACACTAGCAAGGGCTAGTACGCCTGTGGTTGCTAGCAACCGTGTTAGTAACAAAACATAGCGGATTGATAAAATCAATCGAGGGATCGGTTAGACTAATGTTGAAGATGGATCCCAGATCACACACCAGCAAGGGCTAGTATGCCCGTGGTTGCTAGCAACCGTGTTAGTAACAAAACGTAGTGGATCGATGAAACCGATCGAGGGATCGGTTAAGCTGATGTTAAAGATACATCCTAGATCACACACCAGAAAAAGCTAGTACACCTGTGGTTGCAAGCAACCGTGTTAGTAACGGAAACGGTACACCCATGGTAGCAAGCAACCATGATAGTAACAAATGCAGCGGGTAACCAACACGCCTTCGTGGTGAAGAGCGGTGAGGTTTACAAGTAAACCACCAAAGGATAACCAATCGTGCTTACATGATGAAGAATGACTAGTTTCTAAGCAAACTAGCAAAGAAGTCGTCGAAGCTCTCACCCAAGAGGTCGTGCTTGCGCGACAAAGAATGGCTAGTTTCCGAGCACACTAGCAAAGGAGCCGTTGAAGCTCTCACCTAGGAGGGACCCCGTTAGGGCAAAGGATGTTGCCAGATTGCCCTAGGTTAGCCAGCAAGCCTAGGGCGCCATCCTTGGTCATTGGATCAAGAGATGAAGAGCAGCATAGGTTGGAAAAGAAAAAAAGAGGTAGTAGTTATGTTTGTAATGATTGGATGTTGGATACCTCAATCGGCCATATACCCTCTATTTTATAGGGAGTAGGGGTGATCTTATCCCGTTGAAAAACCAATGTGGTACTATTATTTATGTCGCTTTATAGAGTTTTCCTTAGATTGGGCCAAATATGGCATGGGTCTTTGTAAATGCAATCAAGCTCTAATGTGAGTTTTGGTGATAATGACCACACAATTAGAGGACTAATAGGATTTACCAAGTTGACAAGCAGATAAAATGAGAAAGAGGATAATACATGCAATGTTGGAGCCCCCAATGATAAAAGGACGCAGCAATGGACTCAAAAGCGATTAATTTCTTTTGTGCTTTGAAATTGAGTTTACGAAATGCCATACTATAAAAGGGGATATAATGCACAAGCTTCAATGTGCAACCAAGTGCTCAAAAGATCCACCAAAATATCTTCAAAGTCTAGCCACAACAGCAAGCTACCCATTCTTCATATTCTTGGTTGCTTGGCTTAAAGTAACCATTGGACAGTAGGGGGTATGTCTACCTCTCCCCTGCCTCCCAAATGGTCATCTCGACCATTCACTCATCTCTCACCTTTAGACAGGGCTCCTCTCTCCGTTGAAGTCTCTCAAGCTCTTAAGCTCTCTTCCTTGCATTCCCTTGCTAATCTTTTAGAGATTGAGCCTCTAAACTCCATTAGAGAACAGCCCCAACTGAGCTTCAACTCCTAGAGCACTTGGTTCGCGTTCTAGCTAGTGGATTGTGTTTGTTACTCTTAGAGCAAGGATCCAAGCCGGCTAGGTGTCGCCCGTGAATGCTTTTAACTTGTGTGGCAACTCTGGGAAGTTTGTGTAAGTGCAATCAAGCCCTAATGTGGGTTTTGGTGATAATTAATATACAATTAGGGGACTAACGAGATTTTTCAAGATGAGAAGCAGGTAAAATTAAAAGGAGGATATACAAAAGGATGTGGCATTCGACTCAAAGGCGTTTATAATTCATTTTTATTTTGAATTTGAGTTTAGGAAAAGCCATACTACAAAGGGGATACAACTCACAAACTTCAACGTGCAACTAAGTGCTAAATTCTCCACCAAACATCCTCTAATACCTTGCCTGGTCAGCATGTATTTTAGTTTTCAATTTGGAGCTGATAGGCCAGAGCATCACTGCCACTCTCTGAGCAGCAATTTCGCTCTATGAGCAGCACTGCCGCGCCTTAACTTATGACAGTTAGAGAAGGGGGTATTTCCTTCACCTCCCTTCTCCCCAACGGTCACCTCTTCACCCATTTACATCTTAACCCGACCAGAGAAAGCTCTCTTCCTCTCTCTCTCTCACTCCATTGGACCTCCTCAACCTTCTCCCATTGATTCCAATTTGATTCCTTGAGAGATTGATCCTCTAATCAATGAAAGAAAGCTTCCTCAACTGTTCTTCATCGCCTAAAGCACTTGGTTCACGTTCAAGCCGATAGATTATGTTAGTTACTCTTGGAGCTTGCTCCTAGCCGGCTAGCATGTCGCCCGTGGAGCTTGCTAGCTTATGTGGTAGCCCTAGGAGGTTTGTAATCACCCTAATCATCTAGTAGAAACCCCCTCATCTCAAGAGTTCACTCTCTTGACTTAAGAACGAGGATAGGGTTCCGTGAAACACAAGCCTTTGTGGCTTCCTCAACAACATGGACATAGGCAAGACATAGTGGTGAGCTAAACCACGGGATAAATTAGTGTCTAACTTGTGTTCTTCTGATTTGCATTGCTATACCTATGTTTGTGGTGATTCTAGGATTTGGTCCTGATCTACTTGCTCATGCACTTCCTACATCTTCTAAATGGTGAAACAGGTTCTATACTACCTAGGAGCATCAACAATTTACTCGATCTAATTTTTGTTGGGTAGTTTTTGAACTATCTTCTTGGGTGTCAGCCAGAGTAGCAGTTGAAAGGTCCTAATGGCTAGAGGGGGGGGGTGAATAGCATATTAAAAATTTCTACAACAACACTTAGTAAACTGGTTAGACAAATATGAGGCGAAGCGAGTGTTGTGCTAGCCTACTAAAAAGCAAGCCACCTACCACAATTTTAGTTTCTATAGTCTCTATCCACACAATGGCTATGTTACTATACTAAGTTAGTGTGCCCTCAAAGGCTAACTAAAGAGCCACACTAACCAAACTAACAAGCTCTCACAACTAGCTAAACTAAAGAACTTGAAAACTAGTTTGCGGTAATGTAAAGAGAGAGAACAAGATGGTTATACCGCTAATTCGAGGAATGAACCAATCAATCACAAGAATGAATACCAATGAAGACTAATCACCTCGGAATCAAATGATGATACATTGATTTTTACTGAGGTTCACTTGCTTGCCGGCAAGTTAGTCCTCGTAGTGGCGATTTACTCACTTGGAGGTTCACACGCTAATTGGCATCACACGCCAAACCCTCAATAGGGTGCCACACAACCAACACAAGATGAGGACGAAACAAGCCATGAGCAATTTACTAGAGTACCTTTTGGCTCTCCACTGGGGAAAGGTCAAGAACCTCACACAATCACCATGATCGGAGCCGGAGACAATCACTAACCTCTACTCGACGATCCTCACTACTCCAAGCCATCTAGGTGGCGGCAACCACCAAGAGTAACAAGCGAATCCCACAGCGAAACACGAACATCAAGTGCCTCTAGATGCAATTACTCAAGCAATGCACTTGGATTCTCTCCCAATCTCACAATGATGACGAATCAATGATGGAGATGAGTGGGAGGGCTTTGGGTAAGCTCACAAGGTTGCTATGTCAATGCAAATGGCCAAGTGGGTAAGCTTGAGCTGGTGATGGGGCTTAAATAGAGATCCCCCACAAAAAGAGCCATTGGCTCCTCTGTCTAGTGAAACATGGGCTGACCAGATGCGTCGGTCAGGTTGATCGGACACAGGACCCCAGCGTTCGGTCGCCCGATGCTTGCCATGTGTCATCAGCCTCAAATGTTGAGCGCCCGATCTTAATGGCTAGTCAGCTTCGTGCCACATGTTAAGTTGCAACCAGACACACTGTAGTGTAGGACCAAACACACTGTCGCCTAGCGTCTGGTCACTTCTAGTAAGGTTCTAGAGGCAGAAATTCACGACCGGACACGTCCGGTGGCTCATGACTAGACCAAGGCCTATGTTAGGTCCACTTAGCCTCTCTCTGTTGCTTGCATCAGTGTACATCACTAGGTGACCGGACGCACCCCTACACATCCGGTCCCTCTTTCTCTTCAGCGTTCGGTCAAGGGACCGAGGGCGGCCTTCACTGTGCACCACTGATCGGACGTAGGGTCAAAGTCCGGTCAATATGAAACTTCTCCTTTTGACCCTAAACTTCACCACCCTTGATCAAATGTGCCAACCACCAAGTGTATCACCTTGTGCATATGTGTTAGCATATTTTCACAAATGTTTTCAAGGGTGTTAGCACTCTACTAGATCCTAAATGCATATGCAATGAGTTAGAGCATCTAGTGGCACTTTGATAACCGCATTTCAATACGAGTTTCACCCCTCTTAATAGTACGACTATCGATTCTAAATGTGATCACACTCGCTAAGTGTCTCGATCACTTAAACCGAAAAGCTCCTATCAATTTCACCTTTGCCTTGAGCTTTTAGTTTTTCTCTGTCTTCTTTTCCAAGTCCAAGCACTTGATCATCACCATCATCATGTCACGATCTTCATTTGCTTCACCACTTGGAGTAGTGCTACCTATCTCATAATCACTTTGATATACTAGGTTAGCACTTAGGGTTTCATCAATTCATCAAAACCAAACTAGAGCTTTCAATCTCCCCCTTTTTGGTAATTGATGACAACCCTTACACAAAGATATGAATTGAAGCTTCATGAACCCCAAACGGTAGTAATTGCTCCCCCTACATATGTGCTAAGAGTTTGGATTGTAGCTTGCACATATGCTTAGATAGGAAATATAAGAGACAATGTCTACCAAATGTTGCTAAGGTATAACAGATGGACCTTTGAAGCGTGATACCCATCAGAGTGCACCAATATACCATCCTTAGCATCATGAGTAACTAGACATACACAAAAACTAGAATACCCCATGAGATCAACATTAGAAGCAAGGGTCTAGTTTTCATAATATGATCATGAGTCTAGTTACTTAACCTATGCATGCTAGTTTTTCATTTTATCATTCAAACCTACAACTAGCATACACCACACAAGAATGGATATTGAAATTTAAAACTTGTTCCATGCAAGCAAACATATGAAATGCTCATTCAAATGCATCCCCCAAGTTTATAAGCTTGCTCCCCCTACTTGTGTGCTCAAAATTTTAATCGATCCCTTACTTTGTCATATCTCTCCCCCTATGTCAATTTCTCCCCCTTTGTTATCTTCTCACTATCTTTGTATACTATTTCTTCCCCCTTTGTCATTAATGACCACAAAGGTTTAATTTTAAATAGGTTGAGATTATCAATGTCAATCAATAGGGTGAGGATCATTTCTCAAATTTGATCCAATCTAGATCATTTGCCAAAGATATTTAACTCGGTTTGATCCAAGGACAAGCTTCTACACATTTACAAATAAGGGTTATCTTGTACCATGTTGAGTTAAACACTTAGAGCTCATTTTCTAGATCAAACACTAGGGTTACAAGCCCACAAACGTGCCATATGCTACCCCTAGATCAAGTCAAGCATAGAAGCAATAGTGGTACCATACAATCATCAAATTCATTTGATTTTCATGAATGAGTCTATTAAATGTGAAAGATGACTAGATGCACTAATCATGTCCTTAGTAAGGATGTATGCCATGCCAATCAACTTTTACCTTGGATTGCTCGAAGGAGAGGCATGTCATATAAGTGGGGGTTGCATCAACACATATTTGAGAAATCCAATATGTTCAACTCATTCCTTAGCTTGCAAAACCTTTTCTCATCCAATGACTTGGTGAATATATCGGCAAGTTGATCTTCGGTGCCCACACTCTCAATGCAAATGTCCCCTTTTTGTTGGTGATCTCTTATGAAATGGTGACGGACATCAATGTGCTTTATTCTTACATGTTGAACCGGATTGTTGGTTAACTTGATTGCACTCTCTTGTCACATAGCAATGACACTTTCTTGAACTTGATTCCAAAGTCATTCAAGGTGGCCTTCATCTAAAGTATTTGTGCACAATAACTACCGATAGATATGTATTCGGCTTCAGTGGTTGATAATGCAACACTATTTTGCTTCTTTGATGACCATGAAACAAGTGATCTTCACAACAATTGACATGTGCCTGAGGTGCTCTTCCTTTCAACCTTCATCCTGCATAATCTGAGTCGGAGTAACCAACTAGCTCAAACTTTGCTCCTTTAGGATACCACAAACCAACATTTTGTGTATGTTTCAAGTACCTCAATATTCTCTTTGTAGCTTTCAAATGATTTTCTCTTGGTGAGGCTTGAAATCTTGCACACATACATACACTAAACATGACATCCGGCCTTGGTGCGGTCACATAGAGTAGGCTTCCAATCATAGACCAATATAATTTTTGATCCACCATATTGCCACTTGCATCACTATCAAAGTTGCCATTTGTCCCCATTGGTGTGCTAATGGCTTTGCTATCACTCATGCCAAACTTCTTGAGCATGTCTTTGATGTACTTGCCTTGACTCACAAATGTACCATTCTTCAATTGACTGATTTGAAGACCAAGGAAGTAACTTAGCTCCCCAATCATAGACATTTCAAACTCATGAGCCATCATCTTTCCAAACTCTTCACAAAAATCTTGATTGGTTGATCCAAATATTATGTCATCAACATAGATTTACAACACAAATAAGTCTTTCCCAATCTTCTTGGTGAAAAGAGTAGTGTCAACCTTGCCCATCATGAACCCTTTAGAGGTAGGAAGTCTCTCAATCTCTCATACCATGCTCTAGGTGCTTGCTTTAAGCCATACAACGCCTTCTTCAATTTGTATACATGGTCGGGCTTCTTGTCATCTTTAAAACCAGGAGGTTGCTCAACATATACTTCCTCATTGATGTAACCATTGAGAAATGCACTCTTAACATCCATTTGATAGAGCTTGATGTTGTGGGCACAAGCATAGGCTAGTAAGATTCTAATTGCTTCCAATCTAGCATCTAGGGCATATGTTTCTCCAAAGTTAAGACCTTCAACTTGTGTATATCCTTGTGCTACCAATCTTGCTTTGTTCCTTACTACTATCCCATCTTGATCTTGCTTGTTTCTAAAAACCCATTTGGTTCCAATCACACTGTGTCCCTTTGGTCTCTCTACTAATTCCCATACTTGATTTCTTATGAAGTTATTCAATTCTTCATGCATAGCATTCACCCAATCAACATCCTTCAATGCTTCATTTATCTTCTTTGGTTCAATGGATGACACAAATGAGAAATGCTCACAAAATGAAGCCAATCTTGATCTAGTTTGCACACCTCTTGAAATATCACCAATGATAGTGTCCAATGGATGATCCCTTACAATATTGGTTGGTTGGAGTATTGAAACTTGATCGCTTGCACTTGCTTGATCATTTGGTTGAGATGATGTACTAGCCACTTGATTTTGTTTATTGTTATGAGAGCCATTTGTACTAGCTTGATTTGTATCATCTTGAATATTTGTGTTAGAGAGCACTTGCACTTGTTCATCTTCATCATCATTCACTTGCCTAGGCCTTAATTCACTAACATCCATGTTCTTCATGGCATTTGAAAGTTGAATGCCTCTAACATCTTCCAAGTTCTCATTCTCATTTTGGGAACCCTTGGTTTCATCAAATTCAACATCATGAATTTCCTCAAGAGTACCACTATCCAAATTCCAAACTCTATATGCT
Organism: Miscanthus floridulus; assembly: GCF_019320115.1. Lineage (NCBI taxonomy): Eukaryota > Viridiplantae > Streptophyta > Magnoliopsida > Poales > Poaceae > Miscanthus > Miscanthus floridulus. The sequence goes on from NC_089591.1 coordinate 7,140,718, forward strand.
TTGCTAGTAGTTGAGTATCAAAGTAGGAATCCTTCATCACATTTCTTGTCAAATTTGCCCAATCTAGTGCCTTTCTTCAAGATATAACATTTGCAACCAAAGACCCAAAAATATGCAATGTTGGGCTTTCTACCATTCAAGAGCTCATATGGTGTCTTCTCTTTCAATGGGTGACAATAGAGGCGGTTGCTACAATAGCAAGCCATGTTGATAGCTTTGGCCCAAAAAGATTGACTCACATTGCACTCACTAATCATAGACCTTACCATATCAATGAGTGTTCTATTCTTCCTCTCAACAAGTCTATTTGATTGTGGAGTGTACTTGGTCGAGAATTGATGTCTAATCCTAAATTCATCACACAACTCATCAATTCTAGTGTTCTTGAACTCACTACCATTGTCACTTCTAACTCTCTTGATAGTTGTTTCAAACTCATTGTGAATGCCCTTGACAAATGATTTGAATATTGCAAACACATCACTTTTGTCCACTAGGAAGAATACCCAAGTGTATCTAGTATAATAATCTACTATCACAAAGCCATATTTGTTTCCACCGATGCTAGTGTATTGTGTTGGCCAAACAAATTCATGTGCAATAACTCAAATGCATTACTAGTGCTCATCATGTTTTTTCTAGGATGGGTGTTTCCAACTTGTTTGCTGGCTTGACAAGAGCTACAAAGCTTATCCTTCTCAAACACAACATCTTTTAAGCCTCTAACCAAGTCATGCTTAACCAATCTATTCAATTGTTTCATTCCAATATGACCAAGCCTTCTATGCCATAACCAACCCATGCTAGACTTAGTAAACAAACATATAGATAGTTGAGATTCACTAGCATTGAAATCAACTAAGTATAGATTCTCATATCTAAAGCCTTTGATGATCAAGTTAGAGCCATCTACACTTATGATCTCTACATCATCTACCCCAAATATGCATTTGAATCCAAGATCACACAATTGAGCCACAGATAGCAAATTGAAGTTCAATCTCTCAACAAGCAACACATTGGAAATATGTCATTGGATATTGTAATCTTACCAAGCCCTTTGACATTGCCTTTGCCATTATCACCAAATGTGATACTATCATAACCATCATTGCCATTGGTATTGATTGAGTTGAACATTCTTGCATCACCAGTCATGTGTTGAGTGCACCCACTATCAAGAATCCAATGCCTTCCTCTGGCTTTGTAATTGACCTACAAAAGAAGATCAATTCTTTTTAGGTACCCAAACTTACTTGGGTCCTTGAAGGTTAGTGACCAAGCTCTTTGGCACCCAAATGGCTTTCTTCTTTGAGCCATCCATGGTGTACCAATGAACTTAGCTTTCACACCATTTGTACCCTTAGTAAGCACATAGAAAGAATCAATCTTAATTGAGGATACATTAGCATTTTGCTCTTGTTCTTGTACTCATGCTCTTTTATGACCAACTTGCTTGCAACTAGTGCAAAACCGATTATTGTTCTTCACAAAACTAGTCTTGTGAGGAGCAAAGGCCGCCTTGCCTTTCTTGGAGGTATAGCCCAATCCCTCTTTGTAGAGAGAAGCTCTTTGGCTACCCAAGCACATAAGCAAGCGGTCCTCACCACCATAGACCTTAGCCAAGGTGTGAGTGAGCTCATTGACCTCCTTCTTGAGGGTCTCATTCTCAACCATTAGTGAGGCATCACATGTGAAACTGTCACTACTAGATGAGGTGGAAGTAGAAGTGCTACAAGAAGAGTTAGTGGGAGCAACAATGATGGACTTATAGAATGATTCATCAATTATATCACAAGTTAAGCCTACATCACATGTCTCAACATGCTTCTTCTCATTTTGCTCATTAAGCAAAGAGGAATGAGCCTTTTCAAGCTTCTTGTGAACCTTGCCAAGCTTCTCATGGGCTTCCTCTAGCCTCTCATGAGATGCATTGAGCTCATCAAAGGCTTGCTTAAGGACTTTTAGTTCCTTACGCATGCTTTTGCATTCCCTTCTCTTAATGTCAAAGTCTTCTTTAGCATCATCTAGCATGTCAAGTAATTCATCCTTAGTTGGTTCATCATCATTACTATCACTCTCATTTTTATGTTCATTATCATGTTCCTCATCACTTCCATCATCACAAGTTTGTACCTTAGTGGCCTTATCCATGAAGCATGATGGAATGTCGAAGAGAGAAGGCTTCTCATTGATAGCAATGCTTGCAAGTGCCTTCTTCTTGGTGGTCTTGTCATCTTCACTATCATCGTCATCACTTGAGGAAGCATCACTATCCCAAGTGACTACATATGAACCACCCTTCTTCTTCTTCTTAAAGGTCATCTTGTCCTTCTTCTCTTTCTTTTCCTTCTTGTCCTTCTTGTTCTTCTTGTTGTCATCACTATTGTCGCTATTGTATGGGCATTGAGCAACAAGATGATCTTTGCTTCCACAATTGAAGCACCTTCTTTATTCTTCCTTGTTCTTAGATAAAGACTTCTTTCTTCTTGCATAGTAGCCCTTCTTCATCATGAACTTGCCAAATCTATTGACAAAGAGAGCCATCTTCTCATCATCCATCTCATCAAAGCTCAAGTCTTCATCTTCACTTGATGATTCTTGCTTTGCCTTGCCCTTGGATGATGTGGCCTTAAATGCCACACTCTTCTTCTTATCATCCTTCTAGTTATCTTTCTTCTCCCTCTTTTCTTCCTTCTCATCATCATCTCTATATGTATCATCGGTCATTATATCTCCCGATACTTGGTTTGGTGTCATGGTGTCCAAACCACTCCTCACTAGAATAGTGACCAATGTGCCAAATCTTGAGGGTAAGCATCTCAAGAACTTACGGGAGAAGTCCTTGTCCTCCACCTTCTCACCAAGTGCTTTGAGATCATTGACAAGCACTTATAACCTATGGAACATCTTTGGCACACTTTCATCCTCCTTCATCTTGAAACTAGCAAACTTCTCCTTGAGGATATATGCCTTGGCACCCTTCATGGCTTGAGTGCCCTCAAATGATTCCTCCAACTTCTTCCATGCTTCATGAGCCATCTTAATGTTCTTGATTTGCTCAAATGTTCTCTCATCAATGCCATCATGAATGACACTAAGAGCAATGTCATTGTATTGGAGAAGCAATTCTTTGGCCGTGGTGGGATTCTTTGGATCATCTATCTCAATCTTTGTCTCCACCACTTTCCAAATCTTCCTATTGATTGACTTGATATATATTGTCATCTTAGCCTTCCAATAGGGATAGTTTGAGCCATCAAATTGGGGTGGCTTCTTGGTGTTATTGATTTGAGCCATTTTGACACCGAAGGTTGTTAAGCCTTAAATCACAATGACCATGGCTCTGATACCACTTGAAAGGTCCTAATGGCTAGAGGGGGGTGAATAGCCTATTAAAAATTTCTACTACAACACTTAGCAAACCAGTTAGACAAATACGAGGTGAAACGAGTGTTGCACTAGCCTACTAAAAAGCAAGCCACCTACCACAATTCTAGTTTCGATAGTCTCTATCCACACAATGGCTATGTTACTATACTAAGTTAGTGTGCTCTCAAAGGCTAACTAAAGAGCCACACTAACCAAACTAACAAGCTCTAACGACTAGCTACACTAAAGAGCTTGACAACTACTTTGCGATAATGTAAAGAGAGAGAACAAGATGGTTATACCGCCGAGTCGAGGAATGAATCAATCAATCACAAGAATGAATACCAATGAAGACCAATCACCTTGGAATTAATGGATGACATAATGATTTTTACTAAGGTTCACTTGCTTGTCGGCAAGCTAGTCCTTGTTGTGGTGATTCACTCACTTGGAGGTTCACACGCTAATTGGCATCACACGCCAAACCCTCAATAGGGTGCCGCACAACGAACACAAGATGAAGATCACACAAGCCATGAGCAATTTACTAGAGTACCTTTTGGCTCTCTACCGTGGAAAGGTCAAGAACCCCTCACAATCACCACGATCGAAGTTAGAGACAATCACCAACCTCCGCTCGACTATCCTCACTACTCCAAGCCATCTAGGTGGTGCCAACCACCAAGAGTAACAAGCAAGTCCCACAGCGAAACATGAACACCAAGTGCCTCTAGATGCAATTACTCAAGCAATGCACTTGGATTCTCTCCCAATCTCACAAAGATGATGAATTAATGATGGAGATGAGTGGGAGGGCTTTGGCTAAGCTCACAAGGTTGCTATGTCAATGCAAATGGTCAAGAGGGTGAGCTTGAGCTAGCCATGGGGCTTAAATAGAGAGCGCCCATGAAAAGAGCCGTTGGCTCCTCTGTCTAGTGAAACATGGGCTGATCGAACGCGCCGGTCAGGTTGATCGGACGCAAGACCCCAGCGTCCAGTCGCCTGATGCTCGCCATGTGTCATCAGCCTCAAATGCTAAGCGCCCGATCTTAATGGCTAGTTAGCTTCGTGCCACGTGTTAAGTTGCCACCGGAAGCACTATAATGTAGGACTGGAAGCACTATCGCCTAGCGTCCGGTCACTTCCAGTAAGGTTAAAGAGGCAGAAATTAGCGACCGGACGCATCTGGTGGTTCATGACCGGACCTAGGCCTATGTCAGGTCAACACAGCCTCTATCTACTGCTTGCGTCTGCATACGTCACTAGGTGACCGGACATACCCCCTACCGTCCGGTCCCTCTTTCTCTTCAGCGTCCGGTCAAGGGACCGAGGGCGGCCTTCACTACGCGCCACTGACCGGATGCAGGGTTAGAGTTCGGTCAATACAAAACTTCTCCTTTTGACCCCAAACTTCACCACCCTTGATCAAATGTGCCAACCACCAAGTGTATCACCTTGTGCACATGTGTTAGCATATTTTCACAAATGTTTTCAAGGGTGTTAGCAGTCCACTAGATCCTAAATGCATATGCAATGAGTTAGAGCATCTAGTGCCACTTTGATAACTTCATTTCAATACGAGTTTCACCCCTCTTAATAGTATGGCTATCGATCCTAAATATCATCACACTCGCTAAGTGTCTTGATCACTTAAACCAAAAAGCTCCTATCAATTTCATCTTTGTCTTGAGTTTTTAGTTTTTCTCTTTCTTCTTTTCCAAGTCCAAGCACTTGATCATCACCATGGCATCACCATCATCATGTCATGATCTTTATTTGCTTCACCACTTGGAGTAGTGCTACCTATCTCATAATCACTTTGATAAAGTAGGTTAGCACTTAGGGTTTCATCAATTCACCAAAACCAAATTAGAGCTTTTAGTAGTGCCGCTAGGCAGCAGTGCCGCTCTGGAAGTTAACTTCTGTTTGAGTTGAAATTTTATAGTCCTTTTCACCCCCTCTAGGCTAACCAACAATTTTACAAGTGGTATTAGAGCCTGGTTACCTCAGTTATTGGTTAATCGCAAGAGGTATGGCTTCGCAAGAGGGAGAAGATAGTAGAGTGCAAAATGTTCCACCAAAAGAGGTGGACTTGCATGAGACGGTAGCAGGAGCGACACTGAAGTAAGCAAAAGCACACTACCACCTATTGTTCTATCCAAGGGAACTAAAGCAAAAAGAAGAGAAGAAATAAAGTTGAGAAGAGAAGAAAGACAAAGAAAGAAAGAAGAAGAAGAAGAAAAGAAGCAAAGAAGGGTAGAAAAGTTACAAAGAAAAGAAGCCCGAAGATTGAAAAGAGAAGCAAACATGAAGCAAGAAGAGAAAAGAGCAAGCAAAGCTCCATCAAGTGAAGATGAGTCAAGTAGCATAGATAATGGAGATGATGACATCTCCTAGCAAGTCTCCAAGGTTGACAAGAAAGGAAGCAAGGAGAAGGGTGGTGGCAACAACAACAAACAATTTGGAGCTGTATCCTTTAACTATGCTTCTATGTCTAACAATGATCATAGACCTTTCATCAATGTGCCCACAGGCAAGTTGTCTCATTTTGATGGGACCAACTTTGCCAAGTGGAAGCACTTGATGAAGGCTTATCTTGTAGGTATTCATCTAGGCTTATGGGAAATTGTTCATGAAGGCATTGTACCATCGGTTGATCCAAGGAGCCAACCACCAATCGAGTTTCGCAACATTCAACTCAATGCTCAAGCCACTAGTATTTTGCTAAGTGCCTTGAGTGGTGATGAGTACAACAAGGTGATGGGAGCAGAAGTTTGACAGGCAAATTTGGGATACCGTGCACATTGCACATAAAGGGGTTGATAAAGTGAAGCAATCCAAGATTGACTTATTGATGGCAAAGCTCAACTAGTTTGTGATATTAGATGAGACGGGCCACAAGAGATGTTTGATAGGTTGATGGTAATTGTTGGAAATATTAGAGGGCTTGGTGGAGATGAAATTCATGATCATAAGGTTATCAAGATTATGCTAGAATCTTACTCACCAAGAAATGAGATTGTTGTGACATTAATTAGAGACAAGAAGAAATTTGAGCACTTTCACACCAAGTGATGTGCTTGGTAGAATCATGACATTTGACATGCAAAGAGAGGAAGCACTTGAGAGGAAGAAGCTTGGAGAGTTGCAAGCAAGGCTAGATGGCATGAAGATCAAAGATGTTGCTCTCAAGGCCAACAAATCAACCAAGCAACCCTCTACTAGCAAGTCCAAGTCAAACAAAGAAGCATCAACTGGCAAGCCAAAGGCACCTATGAAGGTCAAGGAATAAGTGGAGACAGCATCATCATCAAGTGAGGAAGAAAGCGATGGTGAGCAATATGAGAAAGTTGAAGATGTTGCTCTCTTCTTGAGAAGATTCCAAAACAGGCTCAAGAAGCAGGGTTACAAAGTTGTGAAGAAGAAGTTCCCAAACAAGAAGAAGAGAACATGCTACAACTGTGGGAGCACCAAACACTTTATTGCCCTTTGTCCATATGAGATAAAGGACAACAAATACAAGAAAGAGAGCAAGGCCGACCATAGGAAGAACAAAAAGTACATGGGAGAAGCTCACATTAGACATGAGTGGGACTCAAGAAGAGATAGCTCAAGTGAGGAGGACAAGAAGGTTGCAACCGTGGCTATTCATCAACCATCCTCGACACCTAGGCTCTTCAACAACATATCTAATGATGACTACTACCCCTCACATTTGTCTTATGACAAAGGGTGAGAAGGTAAAACCCAAACCCAAATCCAAACCTCCCCCCCTAGTGACATGTCTAGTAGTGATATAAGTGATTACTCTAGTGATGATGAATCTAGTGATAAAGAAATAAATGAGTTAATGAAAAATTTGGATAGCAAGACCAAACTATTTATCACTAAGCTAATGGAAGATTAGAGAGCACTTAAGCTGAGCTAGCATCTAGAGAGGACACTCTTATCAAACAAGAAGATCTCTATATTGCTAGCAAGGTGGCTCTTGCTTTGGAGAGAAGTGTGGTGGACAACTTGTGTAAGGCCTTGGCCAAATAGCAAGAGGCCCATGTTATCACAAAGAAAGCAAATATTGCTCTCAAGGAAAAGTATTGTAGCTTGGATAAAAAGCACAAAGAACTTGAGGTGCAATATAGTGTTCTTTGGGATAGCAACTCACATCCCTCTAAGGAAAATGATGCCTCTACTCCTTACACTAGTCAAGGTTGTGGAAAATGTTATAATCTTGATTTGAATGTTTATTCCACTAACTTTGATAATATGGAGGCCATGAGAAAAGAGTTTGCTTGGCTCAATGAAATGATTGCAAAGGGGTGCATGGATGGCAAGACACAAATTGGTGGCAAGAAAGAGGAGGAACCAAAGAGGCCACAATACAAGAATGGAAGGCATCCATCCATCAAGGATGGGCTTGGGCACACAAAAGGATTCAATGTGGGTGAACCCAAACAAGTATGCTTATTAACCAAAGGCTCATGCACCCCAATGTTAGCATTTCTTAGCATCACTCTTTACTAGGTTGTCATCCCTAGCATAATGCCAGAAATGCCTGGTTGGTAATTATTAATGGCACTTATAAACTTCAAAGAAAATTAAATATAAATTAAAGTATCCGCAAGCGCATAGACAATATACTATTGTAGCATTTCACCTAGGAGTATATCGAGTATCGTTATTTATATTTTATCCACCCAGGGAGGAGCGATAGAGTTGTGTTGGCATAGAAATATAGACAAATATATATACTTATGATAAACCACCCTCATGCTATGCCAGGGGTAAGTCAAGGGAAAAAATAAATGATAAGTGTAAGGTAATAATGGTATTCTAGAGATAGAAATAGAGACTCATAAAATATAGTACGACTAAGCAAGAGATTTGTTAAGAGCAAAAGATTCTTAAGTCATTCCTTATTTACTAAGTCTTTTGTACACCTAAGTATATACACTCTCATCTATAGTATAACTAACTTTGGATCTATGCATAAGGAACATTACTAAGGAAGATCAAGAATAGAGCTCATCTCCCTTTGCAACCATGTTCTACTTGCTCTACAAATGGGGAGTGGACTACAAAGGACTCAACGAGAGTGTCACATTCGCGATCTACCACATGACCCAGAGTGCAGAATGCATCCGCATGCAAACAATATCTAAGCACCATGCTTACATAATGTTGACCACTTAACTCACTCGAGTACTGAGCTCAGAGCTTTACAAACATATGCATAAATTCATCATCAATCATAACTATATCAAGCATATAACTAGAGCAAACTAGGAACATAATAAATAGCAACATAATAATGAAGTAGCACAAAGTTATAAATATAGAGATACAATGGCTATACCAGTCTCCAGACGATAGATCCAGAATCCTGAGCAATAGCCCACACTATTCTTGAACCTTGCTAGCTAGCCTATACTAGAATTTTAAAGAATTGGAGCTCTATTCTCTTCTCTCTGGAAACCCTAATTTTTGGTCTAATCTTGACTTATGGTAGCATGCTCTAGAGGGGGGCAGGGGCTGATTATATAGGCCAGAGGGTCCGACATGAGCCCTCGGATCAAATCGACTTGAATAAACAGCGCAGATGCAATCCTTAAACTAGTGTAGAACTAACATAGCAATGGGGCTGATAGGTGGGACCCCTAGGGGCCGAGCAGTCTCTAGGTGGGGCCGAGTGGCCCCACCTATCACCCTCTCGTCCTCTGTTTGATGATGTGGCTTTTGGAGTCCTCTAGAACCCTCTAGAGTTAGTTTGATGTTTTGATCCCCCTTGATGTTTTTCTCCCAGGAAGTGTGCCCACTTGTATTTCTGAAAAGAAATGTAAGTGCGTCTTGAAGCGTAGCATCTTTGATCATCAGAGGCATAGTGGTCGAAAAACAAGCACATTCACCGCAAGGTGAAGTGTGCCCACTTAGTCCCCGAGCCTAACAGTAGGTGATGTAGTCACGTGGTGCCAAGCTCAGAAATTAGTAAACCGTCCGAGCAAGTAGCCAGTCCCCGTGTTTCTGGCGTAGATATTGGATAAATCAAGCCGTGGTGAAAAAATCGGAGTAATGGCTGTGCAGTATCGTTTACTGAGCCTCATTAAAATGTGGAGAAATCGGAGAATAGGTGGCGGCGATAAATGAGCGACGTGGGCTACTATGACGTGATAGCCCAAGTTGCGGCCCATTAAACCATTTTGGAGGAGTCGAAGTAGCGCTGATCGCGGGAACGGTTTCCCAAAAACCCTCAGATTCAAGGGAAGGTGGGGAAAGTGCTTTATAACCGCACCGCCACACACATCGCCTCCTACCTTTGTCAATCCGCCCTGCTTCCTGCCTTCGCACTCCCTGCGCTCCACATTCCGCACCAACGCGAGCACTCGCCTCCAACCTAGGACCAACTAGAGGAAATGGCGCCAAAAAAAGGAGCCGCAAAGCCAAGGAAGGCGGCCACTGGAGCCAGCCGCGATGAGGAATGGGTGCCGTTGAAAACGGGGGTGGTGGATCTAAACAGGATGGTGGTGGCGGGTGTGCTGTCAGACCATCTTACTGCCAGATGGTGGCCGACTATTGGTGAGCCCTTCCCAACACCTCATACTGATGAGGCTGTAGTATTTGAAGATTATTTTTGGCGAGGATGAGGGTTTCCTATCCACCCCTTTCTAAGGGATCTTATGGAGTTTTGGGCGATTAGCCTCTACAATCTGCACCCCAACACCATACTGCATGTGTCCATCTTTATCCATTTCTACAAGGTGTTTCTCGGTATTCTTCCACACTTCAACCTCTTCAGGCACCTGTTCTGTCTGAAGAAGAAGGGGGGCAGCGGTTCAAAGGTGGTCAATGGCGTGTACCTATAGCTCAGGGATGGGATGGCCAACGAATACATCAATGTACCGCTGAATACCTCCCTGAAAGGTTGGAACGCCAGATGGTTCTATATCAAACAGAATCACCCAATGATTCGATGCGATGTCCATCACATCCCGGTTAACCATAGTAACTGGTCGGAGAGACCCAACAACGCTAACATGGAGCAAGTAATGGAACTTCTGGATTTGATTAAGGGCGTGGAGCTTAGGGGTGAACTGGTTGCAGCTAGCTTCATCATGCGGCGCATCCAACCCTGCAAAGAGAGGGCCCACCCGACGTTCGACTTTAAAGGTGATAACGACGGTACCTGGGAAAACATGGACCGTCTGACGAAGAAAGAAGTAATAGATCATGCCATGGATCTATTTACTTCCAATGTCTCATTCAGCTGGCCAAAAGGAACAAAGGCTTTCAACTACAGCAATCCACCTCCTCAGGTAACCCTTTCACTTTGCGTCGATTAGGCATCAATTGCCGAGCATAGGACTGACTTACTTATGAAAAGATCCATTCACAGGATAGGGCAATATACTTTTCAAACGTGCCGAGAGCCAATTGGCCTAAAGGAGTAGACATTCGGTGGCCGCTACAGCCCGAAGAAGAGGAGCCGAGCTCCTCATCGGATAGTCCATCCCCAGTATCAGAGAAGGTCCATGGGAAAAGACCGGCAGTAGACGAGCCAGTCCAAAAAAGGAGAAAAACCACAAGCTCTCATGCACACAAACCGGGCGGCATCTCTCTTGGTGAAGACCAAATAGTTCGGCCATGAAGAGCCGCTGTGTTGGAGTGGTCAGACAATGACAAAGACCAGTCAGCGCTTCCGCTGAGCACAATGGAGGCATCGACGGATGCCGAAGCTCCCAAGCAGCAAGCAAGGGAAAGTTATGTTTGGGCAACGACGGAAGTCCCGGTGATGCAAACTACCGAAGTCCCCGAGCAACAAGAGGGGATAACCGCAGAACAACGCACAGAAGGGGAGGCCCTCGTGCACCAAGAAGAGCGGTAGCCCACTGCAGAGGCGCAGGAGTCCTCCCATAAAGCAGACCAAGCAGCCACGCCTGGGGGTCAGGCAGGCATCGCCGATTCAAGAAAATCAATCGGAAGACCAAACCGTAAGTATATTTGCCTTGGAGTAATATCATTGTTCCTTGATTTCTCTTGGTTACTGAGGAGCCGATATTACACAGGGCGACGCCGAGGCCCATGACCTCAGAAGAAAAAATGACAACTGCTCCCGTCTGGGAGTCCCCAATTGCTTGATGAACAGAGGATGGGCCAGCCATCGCTGCCAGCAGTCCTGGCGATGGTGAATCATTGGCGCACACGATAGGCGCGTCGGCGACTGCAACCGAGGCTATGACCGAAAAAGTCGACACTTTGGAAGCGGAACTGTAGCTGTTGTTGATGCGCCGGAGGCTAAGGATGCAACTCCATCAACGGCCGAGGAGCAAACGCCGCCACCCGTAGGGATGCCAGGAGTGGTTGGAGCAGCAGTCCGACCACAGAGCCCCCCAGTGGTGCCTCAAGTGACGGCGGAGGAGGACGAGGTTGTGGAGATCGAGCGTGCCACACCTAAACCCCAGTCCGTCTGGATTCTCCGAAAATGCGGGGAAGAGGTAGTAGTCGTCGAGGAAGAAAACACCACCAGGGAAATAAAGAGGTTGAAATCCGCCGTTGCTGGAGTTATGACTCAAATTGAGGTGAGTACCGCACCTGGAACACTGATATATGTTGTTGGAGATCAAGGTTTATCTCTTGCATTGTTAATCCGTAGGGGATAGCCTGAACAGCCGATCAACGGCACCAACTGATGAAGAGGATGGAGCCCCTCACCGAGGAAAATAAGAGACTCCGGGAGGCGTTAAGTCTTTCAGAGAAAAGTATTCAGAGGGCCCAGCGCGAGCGGGACCTTGCGGAGTCGAACTCCCGGGACCTTGAACATCAGAAGGGGGTTCTATCCGAGTGACCAACGGCTACGTCCGAGTAGCTGAAGAGGACAGCCGAGCAACTGGCGATTGTATCCAAGGAACTTAAAAATATGTCCGAGCAGTTGGGCAAGAAAAACGGAGAACTCAAAAGTAAAACCAAGCAGCTCGACCGGAAGTGCCAGCAGTTCGAGGATGTATCCAAGCTGAAATCCGGTATTTTTTCACATAATGTACTTTGCAGTAGTTGGCCGTTCATTTTTTTTCTTAACTATTGTGCTTGCAGAGCAAGATGTAGAACTCAACCAGCTTCGCCAGACCGTCGAGCAAATCCGACAAGAGAAAGCAAAAGAATCAGAGCGAGCAGATAAACTGGCTGAAGAATTGAAAGGTAGGTATCCCCTGATCAGAAGTAATGTCGTAATACTTTTTTGTCGTGACAAACCATTGTAATTCTTGTAGATTATCGACATAAAACCAAGGCACAGTTCGATGTGCTGGTGCAGGAAGCCAAAGTCCAGAAGGACAACTTCAACACTATAACCGCCGCAATAAAACCAGTACTCGACTGCGTCGACGTTGAACTGGCGCCTGGTCCTAACAGTAGGCAGCAAGGGCCAGACACCATCATTTAGAGATGCAAGGCAGCGTGGGAGAACTTCAAAAACTTCAACCGCGATGTCGTTTTGACCGCCGCTACTCATTCCCTTGCAGTGGTTCGGTCCCATTATCCGTCTGTTGACATCCAGTCGATAGGTGGTGGGTTCGCCGATGGGCTAAGCGACGTGCAAACCCAGCAGCTAGAGGATGATGTTGAGGATGTAGCAAAAATGCTTGTCGGCGATATAGACCTATTTGGCGAAACAAAAACTGTTGGCGAAGCTTAACAAACTACCCGGATATTACCGCCTGTAACACTTGATTTATCTGGCGATGAAGAATCGTTGTATTATTCAACCCGATGTAGTTATGCATAATATAAGCAGTGTTTGATCAGGTAGTTTTCACTAAACTTGATGCCTTAGCTAGGCCATAATCCGTAACGCGTAACGCGGAGCCCATGCGTATGTTGGAAAAACAAGCGTTATCATAAGACCGTGGCCTACCGCCCAACACGCAGAGCACGGAGCTCATATCACGTTTGGTGGGATGTTAAAGCCTTGGTTTCCTCCGGAGTTATCAGTGCGAAAAAACATGCTGCCTAGCAGCCAACTTGAGTAACTTGGCGAGAAAAATAGTTAAAGTGGCGTCCGAGCAGTTAGTTCATTCCTAAAATCTAGGCCTTGACTAGCCCATAGTCCATAATGTCGAGCGCAGAGACCTTGATGCGTGTAGGATGAACAGGCATGGCCAAGGAACCACAGCCGACCAACCATAACACAGAGCGTGGAGCCCTAAGCACGTGTAGGATGTAGTCGGAGACTGGGTCTTCTCCATAGACAACAGAAGGAAAAACGTGTGCTGCTCGACGATCGGCGGGCTATGTTTTGAAATTTGGAGCGCAAAATCGTCGTCGTTTTAGTAGGAAAACCTATGTGACCCGGAGAAAACATAGTAGGTGATTTTTTGAAGAAATTGTGTTCGGCGATTGGGAGTTAACATGTTCGGCGAATTGGGGAAATCATGTTCGGCGATTTTTGGAGTTAACGTGTTTGGCGATTTTTGGAGTTAACGTGTTCGGCGAATTGGAGCAATCGTGTTTGGCGATTTTTGGAGTTAACGTGTTCGGTGAATTGGAGAAATCATGTTTGGCGATTTTTGGAGTAATCGTGTTTGGCGAATTGGAGAAATCATGTTCGGCGATTTTTGGAGTAATCGCGTTTGGCGAATTGGAGAAATCGTGTTTGGCGATTTTTGGAGTAATCGTGTTTGGCGAATTGGGCGTGCTTGGCGAACGTATTGGAGATCGCCATGACATGGCGTATAGCCCGATAGCGATAAGTGAAGCTTATAATGGATGAAAAAATGGAGGAAAATTATGGAGACCAGAACTTTATTAATATGAAAGTAAAGAATACATATATGTGTTATTTTAGGGGTAGAAACGTATAAGGTGCTCTATGTGCCAGGAGTTGGGAACATCGAGTCCATCTAAGTCACATAAGCGATAAGACCCTGGCCGAGTAACACCTTTGACGACGTAAGGGCCCTCCCAGGGCGAAGACAGCTTGTGAAGCCCTTCGGTTTTTTGTTTCCGACGTAAGACAAGGTCGCCGAGCGTGAACGAACGACCTTTGATGTTACGGTTGTAATACCTCCACAGACCTTTGAGGTACTTCGCTGTGCGAACGCAAGTAATCAGACGTTCTTCCTCAGCCCGATCGATGTCTTCTGTCCGAACAGCTGCGGCTTGCTCTTCATCATAATTTTCTACTCTATGTGCTCGGAATGCAATATCCACTAGGAGTATGGCCTCTGAGCCATAGACCATAAAATATGGAGATACGCCGGTACTGCGACTAGCTTGAGTGCGTAGTCCCCAGACCATAGCTGGTAGTTCTTTGAGCCATTTGCCCGGATGCTTTTCTTCTCTTTGATAGAGCCTTTTTTTGAGGGCGTCGAGGATCATACCATTAGCCCGCTCGACCTGGCTATTAGCTCTAGGATGAGCAATGGAAACGTATTTAATAGAGATGCACCTGTCTTCATAGAAGTCCCAAAAATGATGGCCAGTAAAAGTTGTCCCGAGGTCGGTGATGATGCTGTTCGGGAGACCGAATCTGTGTACGATGTCTTCAAAGAGCTCGACTGCTTTCTTAGCAGTAGCTGCGACTAGTGGTTTGTACTCGATCCACTTGGAGAACTTATCAATGGCGACGTACACATACCAGAAACCTCCTGGCGCTGGTTTGAAAGGCCCGATCATATCCAGTCCCCAGCATGCGAATGGCTAGGAAGCTGGAATGGTCTGTAGTTCTTGTGCCAGTACATGTATTTGCTTGGCAAAAAACTGACACCCCTCACATTGTCGAACGAGATCTTCTGCATCTGTAATGGCCGTGGGCCAGTAAAAACCTGCCCAAAATGCTTTGCCGACCAGTGTACTTGAAGCCACGTGATTGCCATAGGAACCAGAGTGAATTTTGGAAAGTAGCTTCACACCGTCATCTTGGATGATGCACTTTTGCAGTATTCCTTCCTTGGCACTTTTCCTCATCAGGCTACCATCTACCAGCACGTAATGCTTACTTCGGCGAATTAGTCGTTCAGATTCGATTTTGTCAACGGGTGTTTCGTCGCTGGAGAGGTATTTGATGAACTGTTCCCTCCAATCGGCGACCGGCAAAGGTACCGCGAGTACCAACTGCTTGGCGGGGGGTACTTCTACAACTTCCTTATCTTCTTTTATAGATGGTGCCAGGAGGTCTTGGACAAAAACCCCTAGTGGAGCCGCGGCGTGAGAAGATCCTATCTTTGATAGCTGGTCGGCTGGTTGGTTTTGATCCCATACCACGTGGTGGTACTCGATACCGTAGAATTTCCCTTCAATTTTTCTAATTTTGGCGCAGTATGCGTCCATTTTCTCACTGGAACAGGACCAATCCTTATTGAGTTGGTTGATAACCAGCGTGGAATCCCCGTATACCATGAGGCATTTGACACCGAGCTCGACGGCTATACGGAGACCATGGAGACATGCTTCGTACTCCGCGGCGTTGTTGGAGGCCGGAAAATGTATGCGAAGAACATATCGGAGTTTATCCTTTGTCGGTGTGATGAACAGAATACCCACACCAGCACCATTGATGATAAGGGTGCCGTTGAAGTACATCACCCAGTGCTCGGGGCAAGTGGCGGCAATGGGTTCTTGGATCTCAGTCCACTCAGCGATGAAATCAGCAAGCGCCTGTGACTTAACGGTTGGTCTGCTTCTGAAGTCAATGGAGTAAGTGCTGAGCTCAATGGCCCACTTGATGATATGACCATTGGCCTCTTTATTGCGAAGAATATCCCCCAGAGGGAACTCTGTGACCATGGCGATCTTGTAGTATTCGAAGTAATGTCGGAGCTTGCGTGAGGTAATCAAAATTGCATATAACAACTTTTGCACCTGAGGATAACGAGTTTTGGGCTCATTAAGTACCTCACTGATGAAATAGACCGAACGTTGCACCTTGTAGGCGTGTCCAGTTTCCTTGCGTTCGATGACAATAGAGGTACTGACAACGCGAGAGGTGGCGGCGATGTAAACCAACAGAGTTTCATCTGGTCGTGGCGCTGTCATGATTGGAGGTTTTGTTAAAAACAACTTGAGCTGCTCGAAAGCTATGCCTGCCTCCTCTGACCATGAAAAAAAGCTCGGAGGCCTTGAGGAGCTTGAAGAAAGGTAGCCCTTTTTCACCGAGATGCGAGATAAAACGGCTTAACGTAGCCATGCAACCTGTAAGTTTCTGTATATCTTTGACACACGTTGGCCGTTTCATGTTGGTGATGGCAGAGACCTTGTCAGGGTTTGGTTCGATGCCCCGAGCGCTGACGATGTAGCCCAGCAAGATACCGGATGGAACTCCAAAGATGCACTTTGAAGGGTTCAGCTTCCATCGGTATTTGCTTAGGTTGGAGAAAGTTTCTTCAAGGTCGGTGATAAGATTGTCGGTGGTTCTAGTCTTGACGACCACGTCGTCGATGTAGGCTTCGACATTGTAGCCGATCTGTTGGTCGAGGCATGTCTGGATAGCCCTTTGGTAGGTCGCGCCGATGTTCTTTAGTCCGAAGGACATAGTGGTGTAGCAGTATGCACCGAAAGGCATGATGAACGATGTTTTGACCTGGTCTTCTTCCTTGAGGGAGATCTAATGGTAGCCGGAGTAATAGTCAAGAAAGGAGAGCAACTCGCAGCCAGCAGTGGAGTCTACAACCTTGTCTATCCGAGGCAGGCCAAAGGGGTCTTTAGAGCAGTGTTTGTTAAGATCAGTATAATCAACACACATTCTCTATTCTTTATTCTTTTTCTTAACAAAAACAGGATTAGCTAACCAATCTGGATGATACACTTCTTTTATAAATCCGACAGCTAAGAGCCATTTTATTTCTACCCTAATAGCCTCCTTTTTGTCTGGCGTGAATCGACGAAGTTTTTGCTTGATTGGTTTAGCGGTCGGCGAGACATTCAAGGAGTGCTCGATCTTCTCCCGTGGTACCCCCGACATGTCTGCAGGTTTCCAAGCAAACACATTGGCGTTGGCATGTAGGAAGGAGACGAGCGCGCTTTCCTATTTGGGGTCAAGGTGAGCCCCAATTTTCACCATCTTGGAAGGGTCGTCGAGGTCGAGGCCGATCTCCTTGACTTCCTTGGACTTGGCGGAGGCACGGGGCGGCTCTAGGATCTCCATGTCGTTAGCAGATGCCATCTTGGCTTCGGCGACCACGCTAGCCATCTAGATGGAGAGGTCAGTGGCTTCAGCGAGGGCGAGGCTTTCTGTCTCGTAGGTGTAGGCGACGGAGAGGTTGTCCCACAGAGATAGGACTCCTGCAGTCGAAGGCATCTTCAACACCAAATACGCGTAGTGTGGAACGGCCATGAACTTGGTCAGAGCCAGACGCCCTAGTATGGCATGGTAGGCGGTGTCAAAGTCGGCGACATAAAAGTTGATATGCTCCACTTGGTAGTTGGTTGCCGTGCCGAACTGTACTGGTAGGGTAATTTCCCCAAGTGGTCTGGATGCCCTACCAGGTACCACACCCCAGAAGGAGGAGTCTGAGGGCGTGAGGTCTGTTGTCCCGAGGCCGAGCTCCCATAGGGCCCCGGTGAAGAGTAGATTCAAAGCGCTTCCACCGTCGACAAGGACATTTCTAAAGAGCACCTTCTCGACAGTCATGTCAAGGACGAGGGGAAAATGCCATGTGTAGGGTATGTCCGCCCACTGGTCGGCCCTGCTGAAGGTGATGGGGATTTTAGACCATGGGCGATAGCTGGGGTTGGCGGTAGTTTCCTCTGAAGCGACGGCGAGCACTTGTCGGGCGGCGAGCTTCCGTTCCCTTTTGCTCTCGTTAGAGGTGAAACCCCCGAAGATGGTGGCGACCACCTTGTCATGGTCCTGGAAGGCATTGTTATTATCACCAGGTGGTCGGCGTCCTCTGTTCCCACCATTGTCGTTGTTGTACTTTTTCTCCTAGAACTCCTTAGCCAAACCAAGGCAATCTTTCATCTTGTGTTTGGCGTTCTTGTGCAGGGGGCACGGTCCATCGAGGATCTTCTTGTACTGTTCATCATAGTTACACTTTGCGCATGGCTCATTGACGTTGACAACAAAGTGGTCTAGTCGGCGGCGGCGATTCTGACTAGGTTTGAATCCATCTGCCCGATCTCGTCCGCTATCCCGATGGAAACTGCGATCGTCGTAGCAGCGATCGTTGTACCATCGGTTGTCGTTGCGGTCGTCGTGGCGGTGAACGTTGTGCTGTCGGTCGTCATTGTGGTCGTCGTGGTGGCGAGGCGGGCGATTAGTGCCCATATCTTCATTAAAACGCACCTCCGCTTCCTCGGTGTCGGCGTACTGGTTGGCGGTTGTGATCATCTCGCCGATGTCGGTAGGTGGCTTTCTGTTGAACTTAGAACGGAGTTCACGGTGATGAAGTCCTCGGACGAAGGCGGTGATGACTTTAGCTTCCGTGATGTTGGGAATAGAATTCCTCATCTCGAAGAAGCGTCTGATGTAGCTGCGGAGTAATTCGGACGGCTTTTGGTTGATGCGGTTGAGGTCGTGCTTGGTGCTCGGCCGCCTGCATGTGGCCATGTAGTTGTCGGTGAAGACTCTCTTCAGATCTTCCCAAGATCCGATGGAGTCCAGGGCAAGGCTTGTGAACCAGCTCATGGCGGCTGGCGTGAGCATGACGAGGAGATAATTCGCCATGACGTTGGTGTCTCCTCCGGTGGCACGGATGGCGGTGGCGTAAGCCTGTAGTCACTGAGTTGGGTTCATCCTTCCTTCGTAGGGCTCGACTCCGGTGATTTTGAAACCACGGGGCCACTGGAGCGTTCGGAGCGCCCTGGTGAATGCAGGGGGGCCCTTCTGAGTTGTCGGCGCTGATATCAGCAATATTGCCGATGATGATCGGCTCTAGAGCTGAGTCTAGGTTACCGTACTCTTGCTCGTAATCTTGGCGGTGTCGCACTTCATCTTCATGGCGCCCGAAGCGACGTTGATCGATACACCGTCATGCATCCCGAAGGTTACTGAGGTGCACTCAGGCGTCTAGTAAAACCTCTTGGTCGTGCTGGCAATGATGCTCAGCGTGGTGGCCTCCAACTCCCCCCTGGGGAGGTAGTGATTGGTCGGCGAAATGGCTTTGACTTGGGCGGCGATTAGATCTAGGATCGGCTGATCGGTGAATCGCGCTTGTGGAGCATGAAGGTCTCTGAACCTCTCGGATCTCATTAACTTAATAGTGTGCCGCTTTTAGCATAACGGTGACCTTGGCAAGCTCGGGTGTCTGCGGGAGGTGTGCAAGTTCGTTGGCGGCCACCGCCAGATTGGCGCTCGGAGTTTTGAAGACGTCATGGCTGTCAACGCGGAGGAATTCTTCGTTGAGGTTGCGATGGAGGGGTCTTCCCTGCGAGTTGAACTGGTTATCGCGAGCGACCTCAGCCATCGCAATGGTGCGTTCATTATCATGGCGTTGCACGCGGTTGGCATTCCTGTTTTCTCGGGCGGCGCGTTCCTCATCTGTTTTGCCATTCCGAGGCGGGCTATCGATGCTGACGTTGAAGATTGCGCCACCCCGTAAAGGCGGGAGAGGGGGTTGCTCAGTGAAGGTCTCGGCGAGGGGCTCCGTGGACCCTTGAGACTCAGAGTCTGGATTTTCCTCTAGGATAGTTTGGAGGCATGTTCTGGGACCCCGGCTGTCGTGCAGCATGTTGACGGTTGGTGGGAGCTGGTCGGTGAGCTAGTCGTCGAATTTGCCCCTCAGGGCATCCTGATACGTAGCGGTGGTGTTGACGAGCCCGAAGGGTAGGGCAGTGAGCCCTGAGGTTTGCCGAGCACTGAACACCGATAGATCGGGATTGGAGGGTGGTCAGTGCTGAACAAGGGTGTCCAGAGCCGACTCAGCAATGGAGAGGCAATCGGTGAGTTTTAGGCCGACCCGATCGATAGACTCGATCAGATCGTCATTGTTGACATGCCTCCTCTGGTAGCAAGGAAGCGAGTGGCGAGTGGCTGATGAAGTCGACCCTGGAAGTGGTTTCGAGATTGGATCTGCGGTTGCAGGTGCGAGGGTGGTCAGCGCAGAACGGATCTACACCGGCTCGAGAAGCTCTCCAACTCCATCGGTGTTGATGACCCACGTGATGGATCCGACTATGAAGATCTGGCCGGGCTGTGGGAGGGACGAAGAGCCTACGGAAAAAAACCATCTTGTTCGACAAGGAAACAGCACGCACACCCCTACCTGGCGCGCCAACTGTCGACAGAATATCGTCGGTAGTCCACCGAGGGGTATCCCGTGATGGTAGATTGATCGGCAGAGGAGCGTGTAATCAAGAACAAGAAGGCAACAGAGACACACGAGTTATACAGGTTCAGGCCGTCAGTATGATGTAATACCTTACTCCTGTGGTCTGTTGGTTTGTATTAGCTATCGTATGATTTGCCGTCATTTCGTAGGGGGTCCCTGCCCACCTTATATAGTCCGGGGGGCAAGGTTACAAGTCAGTTAGATCTGAGAGATAACTGGAAAGTAATAACAGATTACAAGAAACATGGGATCGTATGTATCCTGTCAGATCTCATAACATCTTTAGGATATCCTCCCCGTGCCTTGCGGGAGTCGCCGAGCAGAATCGTGCCCCACAAGGCTCCTTATCGTGGGCTAGGCCGCCCCTAGAGGCGTAGCCCATGTGGCCTGCCATGGGTATCCGGGGTCGTACCCCCCACAATGTTTTAGTGTTTTCTCCTAGTGTAGGAGTAAAACATTTTTGGGTGGATATAGATGGAAATCATGTTTTTGCGCCTACTCCCAGTGTAAGAATAGTGCATATGTGAGTGGTGTGTACGTGACCTTGATTTTAAGAGCATGACAAACCTCTCATAAGGGTCAAACAAAGCTTGACAAAACTCAATGCAAAACAAGTAGCATATGAGTGAAAGTTTTTCTAGCCTAAATATAAGCATGTTTGGCTCTGGTAGGAATTCAAACTTTGTTATACAGGATCTCATCATGTGGATTTTTATGTTTTTCAAAGATAAATCTATAGAACTTTAGTATCACTTGGAATAAGATAACTAACAATCCAGACCTTCTCATACCATATCCATTAATTATGTAGGCTTAGATCAAGCATTGCTACCCATGAGTTTCAAGTTCAGAGCAAATTCTCATGTCAAATCAATTTCATACAAAACTTGAGAGAATTCAAGGTTGAAAACTATGTACTTGAAAGGAATTATAACATAGCATCTATTCATCATTTCTATCATGTGAGATCATCTTCAAGTTCTTTTTATTCATTTGGCTCTTAAAAACAAGACAAGAAACTAAAGCACACCTTAAGCAAATTAAACTTAAAACAAACTATGCACACTCTTTTTATTTGGTTTTCATTTCATTTTTTAAGATAACTCTACAGTAATATATATATATATAAGATGAAGGCAAATTTTTATTCTTGATTTCATAGTTATGCATTTTTTTACAAATTCGAAAACTAAAAAAATAAAATACTAGAAGGAAAACTTACCTGAAGTAATGGGGGGTCCTCCCCCAAGCTGGGTATTGCTATGGTCTCTCAAAAGGGCAGGTCGATGTTGAGACCTTAGAATAAGTATCGCCAATTGTCGTTCTCCTGCTCCTGGTGCTGTTGGATGGTGGCAAGGTATTGTCCTGCTTCTTCTTGCCACTGAGAATGTTGGTGCAGAGTGTTCTGAATCTCATGTTGGTTCTCCTCGATGGTGGTGAGCCTGGTGTCGAAGCGAGCGTGTTCCATCCACTGCTCATGGTAAACCATTGGTGGCGGATGATGGTCCATGTGTTGGTTGTGGAAGCCATGAGCAGAGAAGGACATGCGTCCTCCTTGGTAGCCGCTGGAGACCTCCTCATAGGACTACTACTGGTAGTAGTCAAAATTGTCGTCCTATCATTGCCCACTTGAGCCCTATTGCTAGGAACTCTTTGAATGATGCCGAGAAGGTTGCTCCCACCTAGCATGTCTAGGTTGGTGCATACGGGAAGATCCCGGCTGATCCCAACCTACATACATAGGATGGTGCACCTAGGAAGGTCCTGCTTGATCAAATCATGTGTAGCCGGTGTAGGTAGGGCCTTCTAGAATGGGGCCATCTCCATGGTACCAAGGCTGTGGGTTGCGAGTGATCCTCATAAAGGAACTCCTGTGAGGTGCTTCCTTCTTCCTCTATAAATCAAAGACAAGCAAATTGTAACACCCTAAAATTTGCTTCTCTTGCAATAGAGCTAAAATGATTTAATTTTGTATTTTTATGCTCATGAAAACATGGGAAAATAATAAATTTTCATTAGATTAAAATTTATCCTAAGGTAGAAACATGTTTGTTGCATTCATGCCGGTCCCACCTTGTGTTTCCATGTGCAATAATCCTAATAAATCTCAAAGGCCCATGCATTTATTTACTAATGGGCTTTAATGATTATTTAGGTCCATTAGTAAATGTGGAGGGTGCAACTTCAATTAGTACCATATTGCTAGTTGATGTAGATGTGGGGAGTTTTTCTCCCTATAAATATGTACCAACCCCTTGGGCAAAGCACACCAAAACTACCGTAAGGGGAGCCCCTAGTTTTGGAAATCCCTCATGTAGTAAATTAGATTTTTCTCCTTCTTCTCTCGCCATCGCCATCGCCGTCGCCGCCACGCTGCTCGATGCCGTAGACCCACCATCGACCGCAAGAAGGCCCTAGGTGAGTTCGTCGTCTTCTCCTCTTATTCGCTATGCTCTCGGCTTGTCAAACCATGGCCTCTAGGGACCAAACCAAGCGCTCCGGGGAACTTCTCGCGGCCGGTAATGGACCTCCGCCGCGCCGGTTTTCTTCTCCAAACGGTGACTCTCTCTTCCTCCTCCTTTCTAATCTGGGCCGTCCAGATTCAATCCAACAGTCCAAGATCGTCTGTACCCCTTCATCGGGTTTATTTGCAAAAGAGCCCCATCAGTTTCGCGTAATATAACCCGTAGTCCATGGCGCACTTCCAAAATACGTTTTCCTATTCCGAAAGCGTAGTTTCTTTCTAGTAGATTAAGAATTCATTTTCTCTTTTAGAAAAGCATAAAATCCCTTTGTTAGATTCAAAGTACATTTTCTTCTTTTGAAAACATAGTTTCTTCGGTAAGATCCAAAATACGCTTTCATCTATTTATAGTTTTGCCACTAGTCTTATTTAGGCCATAAAATCTTCATTTTAACTCTGTTTTGATCCATTCAAGTTGCATTAGATTTGTAATTGAGTAATCTACATGTTCATCCTACTGTTAAATATATTTTTAACTTTTGAAATTCAAGGTTAGATTTAATCTATTATTTTATTAAAGGAAATCTTGTTTAATTCATAACTTTTTCGTTATAGCTCCGATTAGAGTGCTTTTCATGTCTATGTGTTCATTGCGAGACGTAGATTCGTTTTACAAACTTTTCATCTTGATTTTATGTTTGGTGTACTTTCTAATTTAGATCTATTATTTGCTTCGTGTATGATTGCATGGATGCTTGTGTGGTGCTTTATGATCATGTCCAGTCGGTGAGCTTTGCGTTGGTGATATAAAAGAAGTTGGTGATCCAGAAGAAGTCCTTTGTAGGTTATAATTCAATAGAAGAAGGATCTGAGTTTAAGTCAAGTATAGCATTAGATCTTCCTTGTTATCCTATACACCTTTAATCATTTTAATTCATGCTGCATGTTTCTACCTTGACTACCACTAAGGATTTCCTAATACTTTGTTACCCTGTACCTTGATACCTATGGGGTATTGCATTGGGTAGTATGATGCTAGTGCTCAACTAAATCCATGATCTTGTAACTTGACTAATGGATTATGCAATAAACACTAAAAGATGCTTTTTAGCAATATGGAATAAGGGGGCTAGAGCATTGGGCTATTTTTATGGTGCTCTAGATTCCTCTCCCTAAGGACGTATCTGTAAGTGATCATCCGGGACTTATAGTACAACTATGAGGGCTACATGGCTTTGGCTTTAGCTCAGTATGAGGACCTTTTCTGGCTTGTTAGAGGTTGCCTTTATTGACGTAAGAATGGCTTGCTGAATCGGGTATAAGACAACCTCTGTCTCCTTGTATATAGGCTATGTGTCATTGTGCCATCGGAAAGGGGGGTTCCTACATCTGTTTGCTGAGTGAATCTATTGGCTCTAACTTGTTAGACGAACCTTTGAAAGGCTTCATAGTGAACCCTGCCGACCTTCCTTGGAAGTGGGTCAAGAGACTAGCTACCTCGGGCGAAAGGGTAAATCATGACTCACAATGAAAGTGTACAACCTCTATAGAGTGTAAAATTGGTAAATCAACCGTGCGCATGGTCATGAGCGGCCTTAGAACATTTACGAAATAGACGATGAACACTAATGATACGGATGATGAAGATGCTCAATAATGATTACTGTTTATGCTATTCATTACTCATGTTTACCTGATCATGTGTTTATATGGGCTTGTGATAAACTTGTTGTTACTCCTATGCTAAAATTGTGACAATTAAAAGCTAATCATAGTTAAACCAGTGTCAGCCTTTTGAGCCTCATGAACCTCTTGTTATATTTGTTGAGTACGACATGTACTTACGCCTGCTTTACTTTTTAAACCTTTGGAAAAATCCTAGATGGGTACCAGATTGCTAGAGTTTGAAGGAATTAGGCTTGTGATCAACCAGTTAGTTGTCCCTATGGAATTGGAGTCTTCGCCCGAAGATTGGAGTTGTCTTTCCGCTGTTTGCTATCCAAGGTTATATTCTTTATACTAAGTACATTATATATTAAGCATTGTCTATTGATATTACCCTTATTTTTAGCTATATGTGAGATTTGACTTCCTAGGCTCACATATGATGTGTATCTGGTTTTGTTCTTAAAACTGGATGCTACATGAATCCACTGCATATAGACCGAGGTTCTAGTTTGGTAACAGGAACTCGGTTGTATAATCTACATACATCATGACAAGTTTCCCGTCTTTTCTGTTTTTTAACATATGTGCATGGTTAAAGTAATCATAATCAATAAGCCAATGGGGAACGTCAATGTATGTAACAGAAGCATCTTCTAGCAGGCCCAAATTTTTAGCTATACGGGTTACCAAAGAAGTGCGCCCAACATCTCCCTTAAGACCAGGAATTTCTAACTAATGATTCAACTGAATTTCACGGGTGAGACCCTTTTCCTTTTAATCATGGCATAAACCAGTTTTAATTCATCATTCCTAACTGTGTGGAAATCACTTCTAAGAAATAAGGAAAAACCCAACCATTTGTGCATGAATCGCAAAATAGGATGGTGAATTTCATTGGTGCGAGGGCGGTAGCAAATAATTTCTTTTGAAATCTCCCTCCAAAACTTATTCCTTTCAAAGTCTTGTATGGCGGAGTCTACATCAATTATGCACTGAGAGTGAAATCCAAGAAGTTCACTAAAATTTTTCTAGGGAATAGAAAATTCTTTCCTGAAAAGTCTAAATGAAACTTTTGAATCAGTGGGTTGCAGAGTGCACAAGAATTCAGTAGTCAAAAGCTTACACCCCGACTCATCAATTTCCCAAGCACCCTCCCATCCAACGGTCTTAAAAATAGGTTTGAATTGAGTGGTCATACCTGTGTCTTGTAGTAGGGCTAGATCATAGGCAGGAGTGGGGATGAAGTCCAGAGTCTTCAACTTTTTGTAGATGTTCTTCTCCCTATCTCCCTAGAGCTTGAGCTGCTACTCTTGCAGAAGAACGTTCCTTTCCGCGGGGGTAGATCGAGACGACGCTCCAACATCGGGAGACGGCGGATCGACCTCCATGTCGGTGCTTGCTCGGGATGAAGAACTCTTTGTTGAATGGAACGGCATCACCCGCTTGAGTTTGCCGGCGATCTTGCTCATTTTCCTATAAAATAGAAAAAAACAACACAACTCATGGAACAGGATTAGGAAAAATAAAAATGTTAGCGGTTAGTCGTCTAGAGTTAGTAGTCCGAAATTGCCTAATGAATATTCTAATGAATTCTTTTTAATTCCCTCTCTTGATTTGGATAGCACTACCACATTTAAACTCTATTTTTCTTACTCAAATTTCTGCAGCACCTCTCTGTCTCTTTCTCAAGATTTTAGCACTACTTTCACACCCAAACTTCCTCACACTCTTTCTTACTCCAACACTACTTCTACCAAGGAAATTTAAACTACGAAAGTAGCTTCTGGAATTTTGGACTTGGGAAGGTGAATTGCAGTTGTGTGTGAGGCCAAGAGCAAGCAGGAGGAGTGGGATTTATAAGTGGCACAGCAACAGGCCAGCCGGCCCCACATCATGGCTAAATGGCCTCTCCATTTTCTTGATCTGTCTTTATTTCATGGTTAAGAAAGGTGAGTGCTCCTTTTGGTGGATATGTGCAGAGATACGATCAGTACTGGTGGAGAGTGGAAAGAGGTGATAGTGGTGGTTATAGAGGTGATGGAAGTGATGGGTGGTGGTTGAGTGGACCTCATGTGTCTACCGTATTTCTACCATATATATGTATAAAAATGCAATGCAAAAAATATTTTATAATACTATGAAATATAACAAGGTGAATGATGATATTTTTAAATTTTTATGCCTCCACGACAAATATTTCATACAGGTTTTTACTCTGTAAAAAATATTTACATGGGGCTTAAGTTTTTATAATGCCATGATGAGAATTTTTGTTTCATGATGCAGGTGTTGAAAAGTAAATATGCTAAGATAAAATGATTAATGCAGTATGAAAAACTAAATATGGATAACTACCAAGTTACCTCCTGGTGAGGGTTCGGAATTTTAAGTTCACCGAACCAGACTTCTCCATTCAGGTTTATTCTTCGGTTGCATCAGTCGGTCCTGGAGATGGAGACCTTAATGGTTGCACTTGCTTTTCACGCCACTCCAAATTAGAGCATTGTTCCGGTCTTGGCTTGAAGGCGAATCGCTCTTCCTCCCCATTAAAAATTTAATTTCTCCGGCTCCGACATCAATGTGAACATTTTTAGTGCTCAGGAAGGGTCTCCCAAGAATGAGGGGTGTCTTCATGTCTTCCTGCATGTCAAGTACTACAAAATCTACGAGAAAAAAAAAGTTTTGTATTTTTACCGGAATGTTTTTAGCGATTCCTGTAGGGTAGCGGACCGATCGGTCGGCTAGTTGCAAGCACATTGATATTGGCATAAGTGTTGAATAGTTGAGCTTGTCGAAGACCTTTTTGGGCATGACACTGACACTTGCTCCAAGATCACATAATGCATTCTCAAAGTTCTGGCTCCCAATCGAACAATCGATAGTGGGACATCCTAGATCCTTCTTCTTGATAGGTGATGTGTTCAGGATAGCCGCACTACACTCCTCTGTTAGCTTGATTACCTCAGTGGTGGGCAGTGGTGTTTTGTTGTTGAGGATGTCTCGGAGATACTTCACGTAGGTAGGTACCTGTATGGCATCTACCAATGGAATATTGATATATAACTTTTGAATTACCTCTATGAACTTACCAAACTGCTCATCCATTTTGGCTTTCTGATTTTTGAGTGGAAATGGTAGGAGGGCCATGTCATGAAAATCTTGTTGTAACTCTTGCTCTTGTGGCCCATCTTCTTTAACTTCATTGGTTCTCTTCTCTTCCTACAGTACCACTGGTGTCTTACCTGTCCTTGTTGAATGTGGTGGATCACAAGTAGACTTGCCACCTCTTATGGTTATGGCGTTTACCTTCTCATGGTTAGTGGCAAAAGGCAGAGCAGCAGCCAACTAGGCTAATTGTGATTCTATCTTTTTATGATAGCTAAGTTGGTCTTTTATGGTAGAAGAAAAACTATCCATTTTGGTATTTATGTTTTCTTGGACCTTATCATTAAAAGCAAGCTTTTTAGAAATATTCTCATTAATCCTAGCTTGTTCTAAGATCAAGTCTCTCATGGATCATTGCTTAGGAGTATTATAGTAATTACCTATGTACTTACCTTGGTAAGTCGACCGTTGTTGTTGATTCCACCCTTGTTTCTATTGTTGTGGTGTAGAATTGTTGACAATGTTTGCATCCTCCTGATATTCAGGGAATTCTACCCCCAAGTATTCTCCACATACATTCTAGGAATTAAAAACTTCTTGAATAGCCTAACGATCTTTCTTGCAATTGGCTTGCTGTTCAAGCCAATTTAACAAGACGTCCATCTTGGTTGACAGTGCACACACCACTTCTGGTACTTCTTCGCTCTTATTGCATGATTGAATATTGCATTGAGACCAGCCTTGATTAGAGGCTATCTTCTCCATAAGAGTTTTAGCTTTTCCAAGGGCGAGTGACATAAATGATCCTCCAATAGTGGCATCAAGTTGTTCATGAGCTTTTTGAGTTAATCCATGGTAGAAACTTTGAATGAGCAACTAATCTTCCATCCCATGATGAGGACAATCTAAAATGTATTCTTGGAAACATTCCCATGCTTCTAGAATGGTTTCTCCCTTCTGCTGTTGGAAATCAGAAATCTTTACTCTTAAGGCATTTGTCTTGCCTACGGGGAAGAACTTTTCTAGAAAGACCTTTGAACACTTTGCCCAAGTTTTGATGTGATCTTTGTTGATGTAGAACCACTGCTTCGCTCTTCCCACTAGTGATAATGGAAATAGGTAGAGTAGTATGATGTCTTGAGCAATGTCTTTGATGACGACCGTGGTACTTATCTCTAGAAAATTCTAAAGGTGAGCACTAGCATCTTCATGTGTCTTTCCACTGAATGGGGTAGCTTGCACCATGTTGATGAGGCTTGGCTTGAGCTCAAACTCAAGGTTGGTAGTTCTAAGTGTTTGACCAGTGCGAATGTTCTCAGTGCTTAGAGCAGAGAACTCACACAGAGTCTTCTCAGCCATAGCTCAGAAACTGGTGTTGAGCTTCCTCTTAATTAGGTTGATTCTGATTGATGGGAATTATTGGTAAATCACAACCAATCCTGCAATACCCTATATAAGATATGAACAAAGACAAACAAGGGTAAGCTTGCTAAAGCAGAGGTTATGATTTTATCAATAAGTATTTATTTGGTCAATTCTCTTAGCCATGTGCCCCTCCCCTATAATGGCGCCAGAAATACTTGTTGGCATTTCTTAGCATCACTCTTTACTATGTTGTCATCCCTAGCATAATGCCAGAAATGCATGATTGGTAATTATTAATGATACTTGTAAACTTTAGAGAAAATTATATATAGATTAAAGTATCTGCAAGCGCACAGACAATATACCATTGTAGCATTTCACCCGGGAGTATACCGAGTATCGTTATTTATATTTTATCCACAGGGAGGAGCGATGGAGTTGTGTTGGCATAGAGATATTGACAAATATATATACTTATGATAAACCACTCTCATGCTATGGCAGGGGTAAGTCAAGGGATAAATAAATGATAAGTGTAAGGTAATAATGGTATTCCAAAGATAGAAATAGAGACTCATAAAATGTAGTACCACTAAGTAGGAGATTTATTAAGAGCAAAAGATTCCTAAGTCATTCCTTATTTACTAAGTCTTTTGTACACCTAAGTATATACACTCTCATCTATAGTATAACTAACTTTGGATCTATGCATAAGGAACATTACTAAGGAAGATCAAGAACAGAGCTCGTCTCCCTTAGCAACCACGTTCTACTTGCTCTACAAATGGGGAGTGGACTACAAAGGACTCAATGGGAGTGTCACATCCGCGATCTACCACATGACTTAGAGTGCAGAATGCATCCACAGGCAAACAATATCTAAGCATCATGCTTACATAATGTTGACCACTTAACTCACTCGAGTACTAAACTCAGAGCTTTGCGAACATATGCATAAATTTATCATCAATCATAACTATATCAAGCATTTAACTAGAGCAAACTAGGAACATAATAAATAACAACATAATAATGAAGTAGCACAAAGTCATAAATATAGAAATACAATGGCTATACCAGTCTCCAGACGACAGATACGGAATCCTGAGCAATAGCCCACACTTTTCTTGAACCTTGCTAGCTAGCCTATACTAGAACTTTGAAGAATTGGAGCTCTATTCTCTTCTCTCTGGAAACCCTAATTTCTGGTCTGATCTTGACTTATGGTAGCCTGCTCTAGAGGGGGGTAGGGGCTGATTATATAGGCCGAAGCATCCAACATGAGCCCTCAGATCAAACCGACTTGAATAAACAACGTAGATGCAATCCTTAAGGCGGTGGAGAACTGACATAGCAACAAGGCTGACAGGTGGGACCCCTAAGGGGCCGAGCAGTCTCTAGGTGGGGCCAGGTGGCCCCACCTATCACCCTCTCATCCTCTGCTCGGTGATGTGGCTTTTGGAGTCCTCTGGAACCTTCTGGAGTTAGTTTCGCCGTGGATAAGCATGATTTTATTTGATGTTTTGATCCCCCTTGACAGATTTCTGAAATAACCTTGCTTAAAACACAGATTCACCAAAACTCATAGAAATTGTCAGTTTAAACCCCTAAGTCTATGTTGGTGATCATTTTCATGCATTATTTCAAGTTATATTGAAATTTATAATGAATAATAACTACCTTCAACAAACTCCCCCAAGCTTAATCTTTGCTAGTCCCAGAGCAAAGCTAAACTTATCAATGGATCAAGAGTTTAGGATCTTTGAAAACATTGCAGCAACTTGTGAAAAGTACACATGCATTCGAACAAGAATTCTCCTCTAGATTATAACAAACTGATCTGTCTTTCAAACTTACCCATATTACCTTCCACTATGGGGCTTGTAGGCTTCACTTGGCTTAAGCAATTGAAAGACAGAACAATCAAGTCAAGCACTATGTCTCATGTTCTTTGTTCAACCAATATTCTAGAGTTTTTGCAAATTTTCAAAATAAAACTCAGAGATTCCATTGTATGACACTCTCAAATCTCTCAAAATTTGTGTTATTTGTGGATCCTCACCAAGGCAATAGTGATGTGGCTTCTAGAGTTCTCTGGAACCTTCTGGACTTAGTTTCACCGTGGATAAGCGCGATTTAATTTGATGTTTTGATCCTCCTTGAAGGTTTTCTAAAATAACCCAGCTAAAAACATAGATTCACCAAAACTCATGGAAATTGTCAGTTTAAACCCCTATGTCTATGTCGATGATGATTTTTGTGCATTATTTCAAGTTATATTGAAGTTTATAATGAATGATAACTACCATCAACACCCAACAAAGCTTGTCATCCTATTATATGCTAAAGTACAACAACCATGGTAAAGTTGTTGCTAAGTACATTGGCAGGGAAACTAATATTTATGTGAACACATCTATATGAGTTCCTAAGATTCTTGTGACTAACATGCAAGGCCCCAAGAACATTTAGGGACCTAAATCAAGAAACTAAATTTGTTTTGTAGGCATACTCCTTCGGTGGATCAAGTTACATGCTTGATAGTGGATGCTCAAATCATTTGACCGGAGAAAGGAGTATGCTTCATTATATTTCTTGATGCCACACTCAAATGAAAACATTGTCTTTGGATACAATTCAAAAGGGGATGTGATTGGTCTTGGTAAAAATGCTATAACCCTTGAGCATTGAATTACTAATGTATTACATGTTGATTCATTGAGTTACAATTTGTTGTCCGTTTTCAATTGTGTGAGATGGGCTACAATTGTCTCTTTATGGATAAGGGTGTGGAAGTCTTTAGAAGGAAGGATTCCTCTATTGCTTTTATAGGTCGCTTCAAGGGTAAGCTTTACCTAGTTGATTTCAACAAAAGTAAAGCAAAGGTTGAGACTTGTTTAGTGGTAAAATCTAGCATGGGTTGGCTATGGCATCGCCGACTAGCTCATGTTGGGATGAGGAACTTGGCCAAACTTCTAAAAGATGAACACATCCTTGGACTAACAAATGTTTATTTTGAGAAAGATATGATTTGTAGCGCTTGACAAGCCAGAAAGCAAGTAGGTGTACCTCACCCACCAAAGAGTATTGTCTCCACCAAGCAACCATTGGAGCTAATTCACATGGATCTCTTTGGACCGATTGCCTACCTTAGCATCGGTGAGTCAAGTGCAAGAGAAAGTGAAGATCTTTATTAGACGAGCACAAAAGGAGTTTGGTTTTGAGATCAAGAAAGTGCGAAGCAATAATGGAACCAAATTCAAGAACACCTATGTGGAGGAGCTTCTTGATGAAGAGGGCATCAAGCATGAGTTTTCAACTCCATACACCCCTCAACAAAATGGTATAGTAGAGAGGAAGAATTGAACTCTTATTGATATGGCAAGAACAATGCTAGATAAATACAAGACTCTAGATATCTTTTGGTGTGATGCAATCAACACCGCTTGCCATGCTATGAACCATCTCTATCTAAACAAGATGTTGAAGAAAACTTCATATGAGCTTCTAACTAGTAACAAACCAAATGTGTCTTACTTTAG
Source organism: Miscanthus floridulus (assembly GCF_019320115.1). Taxonomy (NCBI): domain Eukaryota; kingdom Viridiplantae; phylum Streptophyta; class Magnoliopsida; order Poales; family Poaceae; genus Miscanthus; species Miscanthus floridulus. Next base: position 7,173,486 of record NC_089591.1, read on the forward strand.
AGTATTTGGATGCAAGTGTTTCATACTTAACAAGAAATCCAAAACCTCTAAATTTGCACCTAAAGTAGATGAAGGTTTTCTTCTTGGCTATGTAATGGGGACGAGGGTCCCGATCTTCCATCAAGTTCTAGATAAACAACGATTTGTTCGGAGAGCGACACACCGATCCGGCTTCAGATCACAAAGACCCAAACCCTGCAACCTTAGCACCACGTCTTCTCTGGTTATCAACCATGTCACAATCGAGTTGACCTCGCCAAGAAGGCTAATCCCTGCTGCGAATCGAAGAACACAAGCAAGAACAAGATAAAAAGCAACTCAATTAAAGTGACAATTGTAGATGAATGGTTAAGCACTCGAAGTTGGGGTCTTGCAAACCGATAACGGCGACTGTTCAATGACAGATTGATCTAAAACAAAACCCAAAACCTAATGTAGGTGGTGGCTACTGATTATATAGCCTAAGGGACGTCCAAGGATCCCTCTTCACGTCCTAAAGGTGTCCCAACACGTTCCAAGGCCCAACGGCCCAAAAGAAGGTGTCGTAGCACCCTGACAGATTCTGGACGCTGACTTGTTTCGACGATTCCTGTTTATTCTGAAGAGCTTTTGATGTGAAACCACTTGGATTGGCTTCCTTATCAAATTATCTTTCCATCCATATGTGGATCATTGAAAATGGAGTCCGGATGCGTCCTGGGTGTCCGTTTTATTACAGACTGGTCCTGACAGCCGAGGCAGACTCGAACTCGGATTGGACTGGGCCTCTGGCTTGGCTTGGACGTCCTAGCTGGCCTCCTAAGGTGGTGGCCAAGGAGTAGGACGTCCAAGGCCATCTCTTAGGCATTCTCCATCTTCTTGGGGCATGCTCCAACTTGGGCCTGGGTCCCAAGGATGTCTAACAAGCCCATGACGACAGTGTAGCTCCCGCCAGAAATAGCGACAGAATATATTGGTGATTTGGAGGCCTTGCCCACGTGATATTGAGATGGAACTAGATCTATTTGAAAGCTTATCAAACAAGCTTTCCATCAAGTGCTCATTGACCTCGATCGCACTCCGGATGGATGAGTTATGGCCTTCCTAATGAGGCACTGTCGGGCTGCCGACGAACCGAAAGTTCAACTTTGATGAACTTCCATTATAAAACACATTTGAACCTACAATCAAATAGTGACATGTACATGTGGAACCAAGTGAATTATAACCAAAGCCACTATGCAAATGTAGGAACGAGTGCACCTTATAATCATTGTTCGTATCCGAAGGTGCCATGTCCTCATCATCCTCCCCTTCTTGACAACAAACCGTCCTTGGTTTGAGCTTAGCTGGTGGACAAGTTGTCGGTAGTAGCCAACATTGCTCCCCTTCTTGAATTTTAACCTGTTGCCTCATTACAAAACTTGGGGATTTCGACATGACAACATTATCACTATTGGTGCCCTCTAGTTGATCATATTTTTGCACAATAAAAGGAGATTTTAGAGTTGAACAAAGATAGACACGATGCACCATATACTCTCCTTTACAATTATATTTGCCAATAAAGTGACATGTACATCTAGATAACCATGGCAATCCTGCACAATTAAATTTCTCCTCCAAACTACTCAGAGCACATAGTGTCTCAAACTCAATATACCCCAAAGTATTTAGAGAAGACAACAATTTTAGTTCATCTTGTTCAGTGGCAATTGGGAGCAATTGTTTATTTTTAGCACAAGTATTTGGTTCCAAAACAAAAGAATCATTCTCATTCACTGGTTGAGGCACATTAATAATCATATCACTATCACACAACTCTTCTCTATCGCAAAGATCAGTAGAACATTCGCCATGTGTCAAAGGTAGATCAATAGAAGATTTTAGTATAGAATTATTAGCATCATTGGTGGAAAAAATCAGCACATCAAGAGAGCTCTTACCTGATACATTTACCTGTTCTTTCTCAGTCACCTTGTCCTCTTTTTGGGATACATGCTGCAAAATATTAGTTCCAACAAGAGGCAAAGCACTATCTCCATTTTGTAAAAATTTAGATTTAGATGACGGTATTGTAACATCTAAAATAGCCCATTCTTTTCTAAAAGGCTCATTTTATCTTCTCTCTGCTCTCATGAGATCTTCTCTTAAAATTTTAGTAACAGTCATAGGTATAAAAGTAATTTTCTACCATTAGATCTAAGCAAATATTTATTAGTAGTTGTGTTGTGCAAAACATTATTTTCAGATATCCATGGCTTGCCTAGCAATAATTGACATGCTTGCATAGGTACTATGTCAAATTCTGCGCTGTCCTTATAAAGACCAATTGAAAACTCAATACGAGCAATTTTAGTTACCTTTATCTTATCCAAAGAATTTACCCATTGCATGTAATATGGATGTGGATGTGGCTGTGTGGTCAGACCAAGCTTCTCAACCATCTCTAAGCTTGCAAGGTTGTTGCAAGTCTCACCATCAATCATAACACGACAACGTCGTTCCTTCACAACAAAGTATGTTTGGAACAAGTTGTTGAACTGGTTTTGCTCTGCCTTCTCCATTTGAGAACTAAGCACGCGCTGTGCAAACTCTGTAGTACATGCGGGAGGTGATGGTGATGACATTGTTGTAGCAGCGGAGGAGGAAGGTTGTGTGCACGCTCTAGTGACCGCTTTTGCAATTATTTCATCCATCCTTGTAGTCAGTCGGTCCATGATGTCCTGCATTTCACACTTAAAAAGAAACTCGTTGTTTGGCATTGTTAGCAATCAAAATAAATGCCCTATCAACTATTTATTGGTTAGTGGAATCACACTCTCACACGTCTTACCAAGTTCTTACAAGGTTCTTACCAACGCAAAGCAGTGGACGGTACAACCGGTGGCTGGTTCGTGATACCTGTGAGGGTGTGACACTAAGATTGCAAGAGTCTTTTTCTGTACTGATCTGAAGTATATGTGGAGCTTGGGAGGCACGAAAAAGAACAAATATATATATGTGGCACACAAGTCAGTGACAGACCGCAATATTGAATAAATGTCCAGAGCACTTGTCCTAGTTGCTGGCCTATACATGTTCCTATCACCAGTTGTGATAAACAAAAGAGGAAATAAGGATGAAAGGAAACAAGTATCAAAGGTAGCAACGGATGTGAACAAGGCAAAAGGTATCACAAACAATAGAGCTATTGAGTGTTCCTTATGTGCTCCTTTTCGATATCTTCTATTCTCTTTTACTATTTTTTTCTTTTATTTTTTGTCTAATCTTTTTTTTTCTTGCTTTTGCTCTTTTGATATTTTTTCTCAGCAAGGAGCACACAAGAATAAACCACAAAAAATTTGAGCTCAATTGAATAAAAGATGTGGCCTATAGAAAATTAGGACTGTGCTCTAAAAAGCATACCAAAACTTGTGGGCCCAGAAACTCAATTTTCCTATTCGAATTTTGCAAATCTAATTTTTGCGAACCCAGCGATGCTGGGATGAAATAGATCTAAAATTTTCTGGCGTTCTCCGTAGATATAAAATTTGTCCTGTTTCGAGTTCATATGCAAAAGTTATGACTGTTTTAAGGAAGCTGCTTGAATCAGGGATTTAGTGGACACAAGATGCAAACCGATGGTGATACGGAATAGCGGAGGGTGAAGGGATCAACACAAACTAGAAAAGAACACAATCTAAACCAGCAATAAGACTTTGACCTAGGACACAAACTCAACAAAGCGGACTCTGAAACTGAATCATGCAAAGGCTATGGCGCGGAAAGTTCTAGGATAGGAAAAACGAGTATGGCACTGGACTATGGGACAAATACGAAACACTCAAACTAGGGAATAAAAGTGAACCTGACAGTATACCTTAGCTCTGATTACCACTTAATGGGGACGAGGGTCCCGATCTTCCGTCAAGTTCTAGATAAACAACGATTTATTCGGAGAGCGACACACCGATCCGGCTTCAGATCACAAAAACCCAAACCCTACAACCTTAGCACCACGTCTCCTCTGGTTATCAACCGTGTCACAATCCAGTTGACCTCGCCAAGAAGGCTAATCCCTACTGCGAATCAAAGAACACAAGCAAGAACAAGATAAATAGCAACTCAATTAAAGCGACAATTGTAGATGAATGATTAAGCACTCGAAGTTGGGGTCTTGCAAACCGATAACGGTGACTGTTCAATGACAGATTGATCTAAAACAAAACCCAAAACCTAATGTAGGTGGTGGCTACTGATTATATAGCCTAAGGGACATCCAAGGATCCCTCTTCACGTCCTAAAGGTGTCCCAACACGTTACAAGGCCCAACGGCCCAAAAGGTGTCGCAGCACCCTGACAGCTTTTGATGTGAAACCACTTGGATTGGCTTCCTTATCAAATTATCTTTCCATCCATATGTGGATCATCAAAAACGGAGTCCAGATGCGTCTTGGGTGTCCATTTTATTACAGACTAGTCCTGACGGCCGAGGCAGACTCGAACTCGGATTGGACTGGGCCTCTGGCTTGGCTTGGACGTCCTTGCTGGCCTCCTAAGGTGGTGGCCAAGGAGGAGGACCTCCAAGGCCATCTCTTAGGCGTTCTCCATCTTCTTGGGGCATGCTCCAACTTGGGCCTGGGTCCCAAGGATGTCTAACAAGCCTATGACGATAGTGTAGCTCCCGCCAGAAATAGCGACAGAATATATTGGTGATTTGGAGGCCTTGCCGATGTGATATTGAGATGGAACTAGATCTATTTGAAAGCTTATCAAACAAACTTTCCATCAAGTGCTCATTGACCTCGATCGCACTCCGGATGGATGAGTTATAGCCTTCCCAATGAGGCACTGTCGGGCTGCCGACGAACCAAAAGTTCAACTTTGATGAACTTCCATTATGAAACATATTTGAACCTACAATCAAATAGTGACATGTACATGTGGAACCAAGTGAATTATAACCAAAGCCACTATGCAAATGTAGGAACGAGTGCACCTTATAATCATTGTTCGTATCCGAAGGTGCCATGTCCTCATCACTATGGATCAAACGAGCATGCTTATCGTGTTTTCAACAAGACCTCTGGGAGAGTTGAAACTACAATAGTTGTGGCATTTGATGAATCTAATGGCTCTCAAGTGGAGCAAGTTAATTGAAGTGTTGTAGGTAACGAGGAGCCACCGTGTGAAGCAATCAAGGAACGAGCCATTGGTGATATAAGACCATAAGAAATCAAGGCTACAGAGGTGGATACTCCTCAAGATGAAGCCACTATCTAGCTAGCTACTGAAGATAGACGGCAGTGCCACCCTCCCTAGCGGCAGCACCACCCAACAGTAATGTTGCTCAGGGAGCAGCAATACTGCACCTCTCCAGTCCAGTAGCTGACCGCACACCGATTCATGGACATGACCTACAACCTATATTTGAGCAAGAAGATGAAGGACCGGCAGACCTATAAGAAGCCATTGATAACCCAAGGCTAACACAAATGGTACAATGGGATCACCCCGTTGCCAATATCCTTAGAAGTCTTCAAAGGGGAGTAACAACTCAATCTTATTTAGCGAAATTTTGCCAATTTTGCTTGTTTGTTTCCTCTTTGGAGCCTCTCAAGGTAGATCAAGCACTTGGAGATTCGGATTGGGTGGTGGCCATACAAGAAGAACTCAACAATTTCGAGAGAAATCAAGTGTGGTCCTTGGTGGAAAGGCCGAAGACCAATGTCATTGGCACCAAGTGGGTCTTCTGAAACAAGCAAGATGAGAATGGCATGGTGACAAGGAACAAGGCAAGATTGGTTGCTCAAGGCTTCACTCAAGTGGAGGGCTTGGACTTTGAAGAAACGTAAGCATCGGTGGCAAGACTTGAAGCAATCTGGATGCTTCTAGCCTATGCTGCACATCACAACTACAACCTATATCAAATGGATGTGAAGAGCGCATTCCTCAATGGCCCCATACAAGAACTAGTCTATGTTGACCAACCACCGGGCTTTGAAGATCCCAAGTTCCCCAACCACGTCTGCAAACTCCAAAAGGCACTCTATGGGCTTAAGCAAGCACCAAGAGCATGGTACGAATGCCTTAAGGAATTCTTGCTCAAATAAGGCTTTGAAATAGGCAAAGCCAATCCTACCCTTTTCACTCACAAAGTTGGCAAAGATATATTTGTGTGCCAAATATATGTGGATGACATACTGTTTGGTAGCACTAATCATTTATTTTGTGAGGAATTTAGTAGGATCATGACCAAGTGATTTGAGATGTCTATGATGGCTGAATTGAAGTTCTTCCTCAGATTTTAAATCAAGCAAGCGAAGGAAGGAACTTTTATTAGCCAAACAAAGTACACCCATGATATGCTTAAGAAGTTTGACATGGCGAACACAAAGCCTATCAAGACACCCATGCCAACTAATGGACATCTCGATCTCAACGAGGAAGGAAAAGCCGTGGACATAAAGGTATATCGCTCCATGATTGGCTCTCTACTTTATTTGTGCGCATCTAGGCCCAATATTATGCTTAGTGTGTGCATGTGTGCTAGATTTCAAGATAACCTGAAAGAGTGCCATTTAATGGCTGTTTTGAGAATCTTTAGATACTTAGTACACACTCCTAACCTTGGCTTGTGGTATCCTAAGGGCTCTAAGTTTAATCAACTTGGGTATTCGGATTTCGATTATGCCGGTTGCAAAGTAGATCGAAAAACACTTTGGGGACATGTCAATTCCTTGGATGGTCCCTAGTGTCTTGGAGTTCTAAAAAGCAAAATTGTGTAGCCCTTTCCACCATCGAGGCTGAGCATCTTGCAGCTGGTGCATGTTGTGCTCAACTACTTTGGATAAGGCAAACCCTTCAAGATTTTGGATGTCGATTTACCAAAATTCCACTCTTGTGTGACAATGAAAATGCCATAAAGCTTGCAAACAATCTCGTAAGCCACTCAAGAACCAACCATATAGACATCTGACATCATTTCTTGAGAGACCACGAAACCAAAGGAGATATCGAAATTCGCCATGTGAGCACCGAAAAGCAACTAGCCGATATCTTCACTAAGCCTCTTGATGAGTCAAGGTTTTGTGCTTGGTGTAGTGAGCTAAATATACTTTGAAAGATACCACACCTTTGCTTGATCAACTAACATCTAGGCAAAATGTTGCAAAACATAAATATTGTGCTTAAAACGGTTTATAAAAGGAACTTGCATAATTTTGTCATTGTTTGTAATGTTTATATGTTTCTAGGCACAAATATGAAAGAAGTATATGTCCATGTCCATCTATATAGAAAGAATGTAATGTGTAGCTAACTCTCTGTTGGGCGGGGAGCTGCAGTGCCGCTCCCCCAGGGTTCTTTCTGGATCCCTGGTTCCAACGGTCACTAGTGGGCCTGTTTTTCATTTAAGGCCTTGGCCCACCATGACTCTCTCTCTCCCTCATTCTCGCCCCATCCTCTCTCTTTCTCTCGGCTCATGCCTAGGCGATGCCGCATCTTCGCTCCCCCTACACCATCGCAGCTCTACCACACTGTACCCCATGGGGCCACACCGACTGCCGCACGTGCCTATGCTATTGGTGGCCGAAGCAAGCCTGAGACTAATCCCTTTTCCTCTCTCTCTCCCCATGTTCTAAGGTAAAAATCAGTTTTAACCCTAATATCTCCTGATGTATGCAATGAGTTGGATTTTTGCAAAGAATGTTGTTGCTAGTGTATGTATATTGGATATAGATACAGTTGTAGTGATTCATTTGGAACGATTTGGTGATTCACGGATGGGAGCATGAACAGTGGATGCAGAGATGCCACATGTGCCACAACAATGTTGTGCCACGGCAGTGCCGTGTGCGTAGCGGTAGTGTCGCACACTATTTTGCTGCTCCAGTCTGTGACTCCCCTCTTCGATTGGTCTCACTCACTGCATCATTTCATCTTCTATCCCGTATGCAGTCACTTATCCATTCTTTCTTCTAAATGCATGGAGGGCTGATGATAGCAATGAGGAAAGGAGGAGCAAGAGGAGGCTAGACCCTACCCTTAGAAGGCAAAAGCAGCAAGCCCGCTAAGGTGGTCATGGTGGTGTCAACATTGGCTTGAGTCCACATCAGCTGGCACGACAAGAGGTGGAGATTGAGATGGCAGGATAGACCATCCGTGAGGACTCCTGTCCAGCTACTCCTGATGACTTGATAGAGATTGACAGCTCGTATATGGTGCCATATCAGGAGGAGCTCTTTGTTAGAAGGCCATAGGACTCCGAGCCAAGATAGAGAGTTATCTACCTAAATCAGCATAAGTCAATGAAGGATCAGTGTTTCATGTTTCCATACTCTATTCTCAGGGATAGAGGTGTGTATTACTGGTTTTGGAACACCTTTCACTCTGACTTTTATCTCTCTGTGCTATTCAATGCAAAGAATCCCAAGATTGTGCAGATGAAGTATATTGATTGGGAGCACTTGGAGTCCAAGAGAGATAGGGATTTCAACCAAGTCATAGCTTTGTGCAAGAGGCTCAACATGTATGATCTCATGGGTTTCCGGTATGATTGGAACACTGAGGTACTTTTTTAGTTTCTTGCCACTTGATACTTTGACAACAGATCTGAGGTACTACATTGGATGACAGAGGGTTGACACTACAAGGTCGACTTTGTCACTTTTGCTCGCTTGTTGGGTCTTGGTTCAACTGACAGTGGTTTCTCTGAGATTCACACTGAGAGGACATTGACTAATAGGGAGATTGCTTTCCTGTATGAGAACCCCAGAGCTACTGATGGTTTGGTCAAGGGACTTAAGAGCAAGTACTACATTCTCAACAACCTGTTTAGGCACACGATCAACCCAAAGATTGGATCTACTTCAAACTTATTTGGGTATGCAAGGAACATTCTTGCTAGGATGGGACTAGGTAGTACTCCTTTCTTGCTTTCGCACTTTATTTGGCATGAGCTTGGAGTTGAATCTGAGGATGCAAGGAAGGCGTTACCCTTTGCACCTTATGTGATGTTCATTATTGAGAGAGTCACTAGGTACACCTTCAACAAGGATAGTGTGCATGAGGCATATAGAGGTGAGAAAACTCACCACATAGGTGTTGGAGAGACCATTCCTCAACATAGAGGAGCAGCAGCAGCAGATATTCCTAAGTTGACCCGCTCTTCTTCACAGAGGCAGAGGAAGAAGAGCAAGATTGGTTAGTGGATGAAGGCTCTTTTCAACTTGTGTACCTTTGCAGCTGATAAAACTTACCAGTCATGGTTGGATAATCGTGAGTACAGAGAGAAGGCCAATCTTCCACCGCTTCCACCGCCACAGTCACCTCCCAAGTTTGACAACTTGCCTAGTCTTTTAGATTCTGACTTTGAGAAGGAGGATAAGGATGAGGATGAGCCAAAGACTTTACTTCTACCACTCACCTATAGGGGCGAGCTATGTTTTCAAACGACGAGGATGATGATGATGATGATGATGATGATGATGATGATGATGATGATGATGATGATGATGACAACGACAATGGAAGCGATGGTGGTGATGGTGTTGACTGGGAGAATGTCCAGGAGGATGATGAGGAGTAGTTGCATCTCTCTTTCTTCTTTTCTCTCTTTTTGGTGCTTGTTGCCAAAGGGGGAGAAATGATTAGAGAGGGGTACAACAATTTTTTCATCACTTTTCGTCGACATGCAAGAGCTTCATGTCCTATCCTTGAGAGTTGAGAGTTAGTTATATCATTTAGGTGTGATATGAGAGTTAAGGGTCGCTCAAACTCTATTTTATGTAATATTTGCTACCTATGTACTCTCTATGTTAGTGGATGTGGACATGTTTTGTGATGTGTATTAGCTTGTCATTTACTGCTTATTAGATGTGTATTTTGATAGTTTTGTGGTGGTGTTTTGCTTCTGCGCTTGTGCTGTCAGTGGCCAGAGCGGCAGTGCCGCGCCTTGAGTAGTAGTGCTGCCTAGCAGTAGTGCTGTGCACAGAGCAACAGTGCTGCTTTGTCCAGCTACAACATCTTTCTCTAAAATTCATACATGTCATTTGCATCATATATATCTATCTGACACTGTATGCAGCACCCCACAAAAGCAATGGACGTAGGGGGAGTACCCATTTCACTCAAATATGTGAATTTTGGCCTATTTTGCCAAATTGGAAATTCAAGTTCCATTCACATATTCAGGTGGAGTTCCTACATCCATGGCTCGAAAAATCTCTATTATATTTTTCTATCTTTTGTAAGCTCTAATCGTGTTGTCATCAATCACCAAAAAGGGGGAGATTGTAAGTGCAATTAAGCCCTAATGTGGGTTTTGGTGATAATGACCACACTATTAGGGAACTAACGAGATTTATCAAGATGACAAGCAGGTAAAATTAAAAGGAGGATAACACACATGATGGTGGAGCCCCCAAATACAAAAGGATGTGGCATCCGACTCAAAGGCGTTTATAATTCATTTTTATTTTGAATTTGAGTTTAGGAAAAGTCGTACTACAAAGGGGGATACAACTCACAAACTTTAATGTGCAACTAAGTGCTAAATTCTCCACAAAACATCCTCTAGTACCTAGACTGGTCAGCATGTGTTTCAGTTTTCAATTTAGAGCTGGGGGTATTTCCTTCACCTCCCTTCTCCCCAACGGTCACCTCTTCACCCATTTGCATCTGAACTTGACCAGAGAAAGCTCTCTTCCTCTCTCTCACTCCATTGGAGCTCCTCCACCTTCTCCCATCGATTCCAATCCGATTCCTTGAGAGATTAAGCCTCTAATCAGTGAAAGAAAGCCTCCTCAGCTGTTCTTCATCGCCTAAAGCACTTGGTTCATGTTCAAGCTAGCGGATTGTGTTAGTTACTCTTGGAGCTTGTTCCTAGCCAACTAGTGCATCACACATGGAGCTTGGCAGCTTATGTGGTAGCCCTGAGAGGTTTGTAATCACCCCAATCATCTAGTGGAAACACCCTCATCTCAAGAGTTCACTCTCTTGACTTGAGAATGAGGATATGGTTCCACGAAACCCAAGCCTTTGTGGCTTCCTCAACAACATGGACTTAGGCAAGCCTTAGTGGTGAGCTAAACCATGGGATAAATCGGTGCCTCACCTGTGTTCTTGTGATTTGCATTGGTATACTTATGTTTTTGGTGATTCTAGGATTTGGTCCCAATCTACTTGCTCATGCACTTCCTATATCTTTTAAGTGGTGAAACAGGTTCTACACTACCCTAGGAGTATCAGCAATTTACTCGATCTGATTTTTGTTGGGTAGTTTTTGAACTATCTTCTTAGGTGTTAGCTAGAGCAACACTGCTGTTCAGAGAGCAGTAGTGCCACTCTAGAATTTAACTTCTGTTTGAGTTGAAATTTTACAGGTCTATTCACCCCTCCTCTAGGCTAACCAGAGATACTAAAGTTTGTAATTGCCCTCGACAATCTAGTAAGCAACACTCATCACAAGAGACTTGCTCTCTTGACTTGAGAAGAGGATTGGGTGAAAAATCCAAGCCTTTGTGGCTTCCTCAACAATGTGGAGGTAGACAAGCCTTTGTGGTGAGCTAAACCATGGGATAAACACCTTGTCTCATGTGTGGCTACGATTTGTGTTGTGCTTTATTTGTTTGTTGCTGTTTCTAGGGTTTGGTCCTAATCTACTTGTGCTTAAACTTCCAACTTCATTCAAGTGGTGAAATAGGCTCTACTCCACCCTAGGAACCTTTGTAAATTACTCGATCTAATTTTCCTTGGCCAAATTTTGAATTGTGACCTCGAAGTGGTCTATGCACGTGGCAGTATCGCTCTGAGGCCGGCAGTGCTGCTTGAGCAGTAGTGCTAGGCTCCAAGCAGCAGTGCTGCTCCTGTTGCTGATAGAAAACTTTGAGTTTTATTTTGATAGGCCTATTCACCCCCCTCTAGACTTAGCAGATTCTTACAAGTGGTATCAGAGCAGGTTACCTTAGCTATTGCTTAACCGCAAGAGGTATGGCTAAGGAAGGGGAAGGAACAAGCAAAGTGCATCCACAAGAGATTGATCCAAAAGATATGGATTTCCACTCAACAAATAGCAGTGACACCATAGCGAGTAACTCTACTCTTCCACCCACTGTGATATCTAAAAGAGAACAAGCAAGAAGAAAAGAAGAAAGAAAGCTAAGAAGAGAAGAAAGACAAAGAAAGGAAGAAGAAGAAGAAAAGAAGCAAAGAAGGGCAACAAAGCTTCAAAGGAAAGAAGCCCGAAGATTGAAGAAGAAGCAAGAAGAGGAGAAAGCAAACAAACCTCCCTCAAGTGATGGAGAATCAAGTAGCACCGAGGATGGAGATGATGACATCTCCTACCAAGTCTCTAAGGGTGGCAAGAAAGATGGCAAGACAAAGGGTGGCAACAACAAGAAGCAATATGGAGCCGTATCCTTTAACTATTCATCTATGCCTATGCCTAACCTTGATCATAGAGCTCTCATCAATGTGCCCATGGGCAAGTTGCCTCATTTAGATGGGACCAACTTTGTCAACTGGAAGCATTTGATGAAAGCTTATCTTGTAGGTCTTCATCCATAACTTTGAGAGATTATCAAGAATGGAGTTGAACCACCGGTTGATCCCGAAGATCCAACCCCAATTGAGTACCGCAACATTCATCTCAATGCTCAAGCCACTAGTGTGTTGCTAAGTGCATTGAGTGGTGATAAGTACAACAAAGTGATGGGATTGGAGGTTGCAAAAGAGATTTGGTACACTTTGCACATTGCACATGAAGGGGTTGACAAAGTGAGACAATCCAAGATTGATTTGTTGATGGCAAAGCTTAATAGGTTTGTGATAACGGATGGAGAAGGACCACAAGAAATGTTTGATAGATTGATGATTATTGTTGGGAAGATTAGAGGCCTTGGTGGAGATGAGATCAATGATCATAAGGTTGTCAAGATCATGTTAGAGGCATATTCACCAAGAAATGAGACTGTTGTGACATTGATTAGAGACAAGGAGTTTGAGCACTTCACACCAAGTGATGTGCTTGGAAGAATTATGAACTTTGACATGCAAAGAGAGGAAGCACTTGAAAGAATGAAGCTTGGTGAGTTGCAATCAAGGTTGGATGGCATGAACATCAAGGAAGTAGTTCTCAAGGCCAACAAATCAACCAAGCAACCCTCTACTAGCAAGTCCATGTCCAACAAGAAAGCATCATCTAGCAAGCAAAAGGTGCCCAAGCAAGTAAAGGAAGAGGTAGAGACAACATCATCATCTAGTGAGAGTGAAAGTGATGGTGAACAATATGAAGAAATTGGAGATGTTGCTCTCTTTATGAGAAGATACCACAAGGGGCTCAAAAAAGGAAGGCTACAAGGTAGTGAAGAGAAAGTTCCCAAACAAGAAAAAGAGAACATGCTACAATTGTGGGTGCACCGAACACTTTGTTGCTCATTGTCCTTATGAGAAGAAAGACAACAAATACAACAAGGGCAAGAAAGAGGGGAACAAAAGATAGCTCAAGTGAGGAGGATGAGAAGGTTACAACCATGGCTATTCACAAGCCATCCTCCACACCAAGGCTCTTCAACAACATGTCCAATGATGACTACTACTCCCCTCATATTTGTCTCATGGCAAAGGGTGAGAAGGTAAAATGCAAACCAAAATCCAAAACTCCTTCCCCTAGTGACATCTCTAGTAGTGATACAAGTGATTACTCTAGTAATGATGAATCTAGTGATGAAGAAATTAATCAAATAACTAAAAATTTGGATATAAAGACCAAATTGTTCATCACTAAACTAATGGTAGAGAGCGTTCAAGTCAAGCTATCATCTAGAGAGGACAATATTATCAAGCAAGAAGATCTCTACATTGCTAGCAAGGAAGCTCTTGCATTGGAGGGAAGTGATATGGACATCTTGCGCAAGGCCTTGGCCAAAGAGCAAGAGGCCCATGCTATCACAAAGAAAGCACATATTGCCCTCAAGCAAAAGTATTGTGACTTAGATGGAAAGCACAAAGAACTTAAGGAACAATATAACATTCTTTGGGATAGCAACTCACATCCCGCCAAGGCAAAGGATGCCTTACTCCCTCCACTAGGCAAGGTTGTGGAAAATGCTATAATCTTGATTTAAATGTTTATTCCACTAACCTTACTAATATGGAGGCCATGAAAAAGAAATTGCTAGGCTCAATGAAATCATAGCAAGAGGGTGCATGGAAGGAAAGGCTCAAAATGGTGGCAAGAAGGTGGATGAACCAAAAAAGGCCATGATACAAGAATGGAAGGCACCCCTCAATCAAAGATGGGCTCGGACACACAAAAGGAGCTAAGACCAATGGGAGAAAACTGGTAAATGGCTTTGAATGTGTGCAGTTTGAGAGGAAGGAGCAGATTGGTACAATTCAGCCTACACAGCCCATGGTAGTGCCGCGCAAATGAGCAACATGCCACGTGAGCGGCAGTGCCGCTCAGCAAGCGGTAGTGTCGCGCTCCACAAAAATGGGAAGGCTACCAATCTGACTTCTGATCAGACTAAACCCATAAACAAGGTGCCTAGGCCAAAGCAGGTTCCCTAGAAATAGAAGAAATCAATGTGGGTCACCAAAAACAAAAATGCTTATCAACCAAAAGCCCATGCACCCAGGGAAAGCTTATCATCTTGCTATGTGTTAAAGTGCAACAACCTTGGTAAAGTTGTTGCTAAGTATGTTGGTAAAGAGACCAACATATATGTGAACGAAGCAATATGGGTTCCTAAGATACTTGTGACTAACATGCAAGACCCCAATTCTACTTGAGGACCTATATCTAGGAACTAAACTTGTTTTGTAGGCATACTCCTCTAGTGGATTAAGTTGGGTGCTTGATAGTGGATGTACAAATTGTATGATAGGAAAAAGGTGTATATTCTCATCATATTCCCCTACGCATCATTCAAATGAGAACATTGTCTTTGGAGACAACTCAAAAAGGGATGTCATCGATCTTGGTAAAGTTGCTATAACACTAGAACATTCAATTACAAATGTTTTGCATATTGATTCGTTGAGTTACAATTTGTTGCCCGTTTCTCAATTGTGTGAGATGGGTTACAATTGTCTCTTTATAGATAAGGGTGTGGAAGGGAGGATTTCTCTATTACTTTTACTAGTCGCTTTAAAAAAGCAAGCTTTACTTAGTTGATTTTAACAAAAGTGAAGCAAAGTTTGAGACTTGTTTAGTGGCAAAATCTAGCATGGGTTGGCTATGGCATCGCTGACTAGCCCATGTTGGGATGAGGAACTTGGCCAAACTTCTGAAAGATAAACACATCATTGGACTAATAAATGTTCATTTTGAGAAAGATAGGGCGTGTAGCATATGCCAAGCCAGGAACATGAGGTAAAAATTCCTAAACTTAGCTACTTTCTAAAAAGAGTAAAATGATTTATGTTAATTGTTTTATGCTCACAAAACATAGGTAAAAGAAAATTAAAATCCAACATAAGGGTAGCAACATGTTTGCGCATACATGACGTTGCATTGATACTTTTGTGATGAGTGGTTTGGAAAATAAATTCAAATCTCAATCTTTAAAATATTGCTTTCAAGTAGTGGTTTAAAAAGAATTTGAAAACTTGCAAAAACAAAAGTTAGATAAGATGCCTTGTTTTCAAAATCCAAAGGCTTGGAAAAGGTTTTAAGATGCGTTAGAATGATGCCTCTCTTTCCGGGAATCTTTTCGACCTTTTTCGGGATTAAATTCCTATTTCTTGGAGCTTTGTCTTTTTCCTCGATCAATGCAAAAGCCTTTTTCGGAGCTAAAACCACTTTGGTTGTGTTCCTCATTCTTCCATCTATCCCTATGAATTTTCCTAGTATTTTTCAGAGCTCAGAGATATTTTTCGGAGCCTAAATAGTAATTCCTGATTTTCTGTAATTATTTTAATTCCGAAAATCAATTATTTCCTAAAATATCTCGGATTTCCAAAATCTCCAAACCCTGCGTATATATATGCCGGCGTAGCCCTCGATGCGCTGATTCTGAAAGTACAGCCCGTTTCACGAGCCACCACTCCTATCGCCGCAGATCAGACGCTGAAGTTCAGAAAAGCTAGGTTTTCGACGAATCTTCGGCGAGCTTTTTCGGCCAAACCATTATGTTCCGGCGTCAACCACCACCACCACAAGATCTCGTCGTTCTCTACACCGTAGTGTCCTTTTTTTCTTGAATCCATCACCATTTGACTGTTTCCCCTTTGTTTTCCTTTTTCCGGCAAGTTTCCGGTGAGATCCTCCATGGACGGCACATCATTCTTCTTCGGCCGACCTTCCGCGAGCTACTGCACCACTGGTCGGCCTTCCCTACCACTGTCGGCCTAGGCCTCAGGCCCCACATCGCTATGGGCGCTCGGGCCTCCTTCTTCTCCCGCGTGTTCTGCTCCTGCTTCAAGCGGAGCAGGTAGTCACCGCCACCCCCTGCACGTGCGTGCAAGCACGCCGCACGGCCTGGCCGGCCAACCGCCGCCGTCGCCCCTCTGGACGCGTGCGCACGTGGTTGTGCCACGGCCGATGCCGCCCGCAGCCCTCCACGCTGGCCGCTGACCAGCCCGGCCAGAGCCCTGCCTCCCCTGCTGAGCGGACCATGGCATGGAGGCCATGATTTAGAGAAGATATCCAAGGTAGAAGATGGGATTAATTACGATTTTGCCATCCTGCTTTTAATCCCCGCCGTTTAATCGTTTTAGCTCCGTTTCAGTTCGTTCCAGTTGCGTTAGTGTCGTGTCATCGAGATCTATACAGTAGAGTTATTAGTTTTCATATCACATGTTTATGAATTTATTTTATTAAAATATTAACTGTGTCTATAATTAATTAATCACTGATTAATTAAAGTCGATTTAGGCTTTTGATTTCAATTCGATTGCGCGAGTTTCATCGCAATGTCTGATATGTGTTAGAAGCGTTATCCAATATAACAAATGTTTCTAAATTTTAATATAAGGTATTAATTTAATTTTATATTTATTCAATAGCTTTTAATTAAAAGCAACTACCTAGGGTTAACTTTGTTCTTGCCGTGTTAAATCATGCCAATGTAAGGAACATGTTAGTAGCAATGTTTATCATGTCACATATTCATAATATTATAATTTAAATATTAATTTGATTAATGATTACGTAAACTTGTTTCTAAATAACAGCAACCTAGGACAGTATCCACCTTTTATAATTACTTGTTAATTAATGCCAACTTAAATATGTATTTATTAATTATAATTTGCTTAGTTTAAACATGATTTATATAAAATTAGTTAAGATGCTTTCACGTGCATTTTTCTCTTGCAAAGTTAAAGTTTAATTTGATTAAATGATACATGCATGCTTATGTATAAAATATGACTAGTTCAACTCGGCTTTTAAAATAAAATGTGATTTTGTGTAATCTGAATTAATATGCTTCATATAGTTTTGCTCAATTAAAATAAATCAAGCATATATGCTTTTTCTCTCTTTTATAATATAAAATCCCGATAGTCGTTTCTTTTTTATGATAGTTCCATTATCGGTGATTCTTGTGTTCCCGTGATTGTAGCGACGATCCCGCTCTTTTAGTATATTGTTTTATAAGCAAAATCTTCCGGTAGATGTATCTTTTCAACCGTAGCTCCGATTAGCGTGCCTCTCGTAATTGTGTGTTCGTAGCGATGCGTAAAATCGTATTTCAAACTCTTTTACTTATTTTTCTATGATTAGTGTATTGTTCTGATATAGATGCCATTGTATGCTATGCATGTATGTGTATGGATGTTGTGTGGTGTTCTACGATTACGTCCAATCGGTGAGATATATGTGGTGATCTAGAAAAAGAAGAAGGACGTTGAAGATTAAAGCTTATCAAAGGATCGATATTTAAGGCAAGTGTACCAAAGGCCTCTTGTACCTATGAACAATTACTATTCACATTCATGCATGTGTTTAATTTGATATACCCTTAAGGACTTTATCTAGATGAATTCTTGTACCACATATCCTTGTTACCTATGGTTTGGGGTATGCATTTTAGATAGATGCTGCAGTGCTGAATATAGAATAATAGTTAAACATGACTAAAGACATTATGCAATATGATAACATGAAGTTTTTTATAACAGATAGGGGATTAGAGTACGGGGTTGAGTACTCTAGTGCCTCTCCATGAGGACTTAATCCTGAAGCGGCAACTCAGGAGGTTCCGTACAACCCCGAGTGTCATATGGCTCTGACTTTAACCTGTTAACTAGATTGTACTAGCTCGTCTGTAGCTTCCAGTAAGGGTAAGAGGGTATCTTTCCTTTTTCTGCTAGGATATGTACCGTGCTACGATGCCCACGTGTGCCACTCCTTAGTAGCTATGACTTGTTAGTGCAACTAGCTAAGGGTTTCATAGTGAAACCCTGCCACACTTCCTTGGTAGTGGTGTAGTGGGCTTTGCAAACCTCGGCATTGGGAATCATGGCTCGGTAGGTAAAGATGTATAATTTCTACAGAAATATTTGACCTGTTATAACAGCCGTGCTCACGGATACGAGCGGTCTGGATCCTTCAAGATTAGTGGTCACTGTGGATGGTGGATGGTTGGGAATTGAGATAAACATGACTATACTTTAATATCACTTGGGAATTGGGACTGTTCATTAAAGTAGTGACTCAGGATGCTAAAAGTTGATCACCTAAATTTGTGAACCATAGTCAAACAGTGTCAAGCCTTATGAGCCACATAGATCCCTTTGATATACTTGCTAAGCATGGTGAGCTTACACTTGCTTTACATCCAATGAAAATCCCGGATGGGTACCAGATTGCTAGTCTGAAGAAGTTAGGCTTGTGGTCAACCAGTCAGTCGTCCCTGTGGATTTGGAGTCTTCACCTAAAGATCGGAGTTATATTTCTGCTGTCTATACTCTGAGGTTATATTCTTTATACTAATACATTATGTAATAAGTATTGTCTTTTGATATTACCCTTATTTATGGCTATATGTGAGATTTGACTTCCTGGGCTCACATATAGTGTGTATCTAGTTTTGTCTTTAAAACCGAGTGCTACAAAGTGGTATCAAAGCAATGCTAACTGTAGGACGCAAGCCTAGTTAGCACTGGTCATTTCTGAAAACCTATTTTTTCAATAAAACTATTTCTCCACCTCCTCAACTCATTGAATTAAATATTTCCAATCCTTGTCCTATTGTTTCCTCTCCTTGATAGCTCCCTTTGAGCTATACTTTCATATCTCCTTGAGTTGTTCCTCTTGATCTCTTGCAAACTTTCTAGTCTCACCTCTATTCAAATTTCCAAAGCCATGTTAAGAAGTTTTCCCCTAAGAATGTCTACCAAGTAGCTAGAAGGTATGATTAGTAACGAGCTTGTATTTCATGTTTGAATGGTTTATATTTATGTTATGGTTGAGTTGGATCTTTGTAATGAGTGCAGTGAATTTGTGGGTTATGCTCACAATTTCATTTATATTAAAGGTTTAAGGTATAAGAGATAAGGAAATAAATAGTCTGGGTTCTCTTTCTCTTGTTTCCTGCTTTCTGTCTTCTGGAGCAGTCTGACTTCTATAGCCTATGCCTCTAACGTCTGAGCAACCAAAAATTCCGAGAAACTTCTGAGTGAAAGTAGACTTCAAGATCTCTCTTTTCCTGCAAGAGTCACCTTGATAGCATTTCTGGTTTGGGAGATATGAAAATCACAAGGCGATACATCTGTGCTGTCTGGAATCTGGAATAGTTTCTGTTGAGCAAAGATTTAGACCAACTTAACTGTAGAATCTGAAGAAGTGGTCTAAAATAAAGTTGTGGAGAATTTTATAAGCTTTCCAATGGTTTAAGATGCAACTTTATTGGATAAACAGAACTCGAGATATGGATGCTTTTCTACGCTGCTGTTTTCTATCCACGGGAACCAATTTTTCGTATTCTTATCTATGTCCACAACCTCTCTGGGATGTCAGAGGATGATAATACACCTTGAAGAAAGTTACATGTTGGATTTTGGTGCACCTATCCCATCTCTTCTTAAGGGGTGTAGCCAAGCTAAGAGTGTTGCGAGTTGGTGAACTACAAGGAGTTTGGATCCACGTCAAGATTGACCTTCGAGCTAGCTATGGTTGGGAGTTCAATCTTCACGTACCTAGGATATAGATAGTTGCGAGAATGCTCAAGACTAAGATTAAGTCTTGAAAACAATTGGATTGGTTTTGATTTCTATTTAAAGCTCTTTCCTTGAAATGAAATCTTCAAAAGATGTTGGAAAATGAATTAACAACCTTTTGATTCAAGAACTATGAAAAACTTCTTCAAAAGTTGATTTGAACAAAGTTCAAAAAGGGTAGAAGTTTGTTTTCTCATTTTCAAGAGTTGGTATTTGAAACTTAATTTCAAAAGTATTTCACCAAAGAATAAGAGTTGATTTGAAAAGAGTATTAAAGTTTAAAAGATTTAAAAAAGAGTTGCTAAAGACAATATTTGAGACATTTCAAAAGTTTTGATTTGAATTTTAAAAGACTCTTTTGCTCATTCAAAAGAAAACAATTTGATTTGAACTGCTTCACACAAGGTTTTAGTTTAAAAACATATATTCATAAAAAGTTTGAAAGTATCTTATTCCTAAAACTTCAAAAAGTTGAAAGTGAAATCAGATTTGAAAACTCACTTTGCTTTGAACTAAATTTCAAAAAGAGTAAAATGTATTCGGTTACTCTTCGAAGTGTTATTCTAAAAACACTTTTGAACCACTTTATTCTTGTAACACCCGGTTTCAAGGACAAAGCCGAATGCACACCATATGTGAGCCCTGGAAATCAAATCTCACATATAGCTACAAATGAAGGGGTAGTATCAATTCATAATGCTTAATATATAGTGAACTTAGCAAAAAAGATAACCTTAGAAAGCAATCAACGGATAGACAACTCTGATCTCCGGGTGCAGACTTCACTCCACTGGATCCAACTGACTGGTTGATCACAAGCCCAACTTCTCAAGTCTCTGACAGACTGTTATCCAGCCTGAGGTGTGGGGGAAATTGCAAGAGTGAGTCCATGTCGAACTCAACAAATATAGCCAGGGGTTTATGAGGCTCAATAAACTGACACTGGTTTACTGCGGTTAGCAATTAATTGATCATCCAATTTAGCATTTATTAGCATCAAGGTAGTAGCAAAACCCATTTACACATGATCAATGAACATGAATAATCAATATCTTAAACAAACATAAATGATCATCTTAACAAGTAAAAGTCATTATCCCTTAATGTAAGTGTTCCAAGGTCGCTCGTATCCATGAGCACGGCTAGTATACCAGTTTGTTAACTCTACGCAGAGGTGCACTTTCACTGTGAGTCATGATTCTCGTATGCCCGGGTTAGCTAGGCCCAAAGCACAGAGAACCATATAAAGCCACCCAAGAGCTCGTCTAATCGGCTAGGGCCATAGGGTCATCAGATATAGGAACCCCCCTTCCAAAAATAAAGTAAAAGGCCGCTTCCAAAGCTAGGCTCAACAGGACAGAGGTTGTCCTATACCCAACTCGTAGACCTCTAACCAGCTAGAAAAGGGTTTCTCAAGCGACTAGAGCCAGAGCCATATAGCCCTCACAGATGTACGTTAAATCCCGGATAATCAGTTACAAGACAAGACCTTATGTTGCTAACAAGTCATCTTGTTTATGTTTATAGCATATTCATTAATCAAGTTTCAAGATCATGATTGTTGCACTAGCAATAGAACTACCCAATGCAAACCTCCCAAGGTGACAAGGTAATTGAGTATTCAAAACCTAGGAAATCCTACCATAGGTAGCAAGGAAGACACATGCATATGTATTTTAGTGAGCATCATGGATAGGACAACAAGGAAGGTCCTTAGCTATACTTGCCTTGATCAAAGTTCTCCTGAAAGTCTTGCTGGTCTTGCTGGTCGTAGAAGTTCTCTTGATCACCAATGTAAACCTCACTGTCTGAACTCGATCAACAACACCAAGCAGCAACATACAATCATCCAAACAATCATACACGAGGCAAACAAATAGATTTAATTAGAATAGTACACCACCAGCAAGAAAACAGTTTGAAAAGTGTATAAAAACATTCTACCTGTCACTACGATCACATAGACGCGAAATTCACCCAATTCAGATCTAAAACGAGCAAGATATGAGTTTTCCAAGTTTTCCTATAGACTATTAATGTACTAAACATGAACTCGAAATTTAAAAACTAGAACTGAGCTAACAAGGACACTAACACATAGATTACGAAATTATGAATCCAACGCAATTTGAACGGATCGAATCAGAGTTAACATGAGCATTTTACAAGCATTTGAAATCAGTGGCAAAGCTGTAATTAGATGGAACTTGATTTTGAATCTGTTAAATGAAAAATACGTTTTCCAAAAGAGAAAACGTATTCTCTGGAATACGCTTTGGACTGCGGGTTCAAAATCTAAAGAGCTCAGGGGCTCTTTAGCAAATATTCCCCGTGAAGAGGTGTCGGCCTCTGCTGGCCGTCTGATCAAGGATGACCAGCCGAGATTAGATCGGCGCGGGTGACGGTGGCAACGGCCAAAGAAGAAGGGCCACACGGCGGCGCTCCATGACCGGCGGCGAGGACCTCGCCAGCGTTGCCGGTTCGGGCGATTCCGTCCATCCCAAGACACGGGACCAGTACCAATCGAAAGAGGAGCTCACCCCGTAGTCACCCAAGAGGAAGATGGAGTCGGTGACGGGTCGTGGACGATGAGAGGCTCGCGTCGGCGGACGGCAGCGGACTGCACACGCTAACAACGCAAAGTGAGCAGAATTGAGCCAAGTTAAGGATCTCAGGAGGTTTGCGAGGTCAAGGCGAACTGGTTCGCGAGCTTACAGGAGCGAAGGAGCGACGAGGCGGCGCAATTGACGGCGACAGCGGTTGGCTAGGGTTGCGGCTGTCGCTGTGAGCTCAGGAAGCGAAGGCGGCGATCACTAGGGTAGGGAAAAAATGATGGGGACACGCACACGTGATTTATAGGGTGAAGGCGCGGTGTGGACGCACAGCTCGTGGACCGGTGCCCAGGCTCTCGGTCGGATTCAAGTTTGACTCGATGAGGAAGATGGTGACGCCGGTTCTTGGATGCCTGCGTCAGCGGCCAAGGGAAGAAGGGAGGCGGGCTACTGCTCACGACAGGGCCTTGGCCTTGGCCCAAGAAGAAACAGCGGTGCCGCTGGACTGGGCTGGAAGGAAGGTTGGGCCTCGCGGCCAGAACAGAGAAGAAGGGATTTCCATTTTTTTTCTCTTTTTATTTCCAGAATTTTCAAATGGATTTTCAAAAGGGATTTGAATTCCTTTTCACATGCAACAAAAAACCAGTCAAACATAATAAAATATGCATCAGCATGTATGCAGCAACCTGTTCCTAAGCTTAGGATAATTTTAGTTTCACAAAGTTATTTATTTTGCTACATTAACATGCTCACAAAATTGCACTAAAAATCAATTTCAGCTATTTTAACTTGATGCAAATTTTTGGGTGTTACAAATCTACCCCCTTAAGAGAATCTCGTCCTTGAGATTAGGCTGTGCTTACTCAAACAACTGCGGGTATGTCTTTTTCAAATCATCTTCTCTTTCCCAAGTTGCCTCTGCTTCCGAATACCGATTCCACTGAACCTTACACATCCTAATTGTTCTGCTTCTCGTAACTTTCTCAGCCATATCCAAAATCTTAATTGGAAACTCCTCATATGTCAGATCATCTTTAACAGCAAGTTCCTCTAATGGTATTTGCTCCTCAGGCACACGCAAACACTTCTTAAGTTGAGACACATGGAACACATCATGCACACTAGACAGGTTCTCAGGCAATTCTAATTGATAAGCCACTTCTCCACATCTCTTTAAAACTTTAAACGGACCAACATACCTTGGTGCTAGTTTACCTTTCATGTTGAACCTTTTTACACTTCTCATATGTGATACTTTTAAATAGACATAATCTCCTTCTTCAAATACCAAGTCTCTTCTTCGATTATCTGCATAGCTCTTCTGACGGGTTTGTGCCACTCTCAGGTTCTCTCTAATTTTTCTCACCTGCTCTTCAGCGTTTCTAAGCACATCTGGTCCAAACACTTGACTTTCGCCTGTTTGATTCCAAAATAAGGGTGTTCTACACTTACGCCCATAAAAAGCTTCAAACGGTGACATCTTGAGACTCTGTTGATAGCTGTTGTTGTATGAGAACTCTGCATAACACAAACTCTTATCCCAACTAGTACCATACTGCAACGCACATGCTCTCAACATGTCTTCTAAAATCTGATTAAGTCTCTCTGTCTGTCCATCAGTCTGAGGATGGTAGGCTGTGCTAAAATTCAACTTTGTGCCCAGCGAAGTGTGTACCTATTTCCAAAAATGAGAAGTGAACTGTGAACCTCTATCAGACACAATCTTCTTTGGAACACCATGAAAACTCACTATCCTTTCCATGTATAGTTCTGCTAACTTTGGTCCTCTATAAGTGGTCTTGACAGGTAAGAAGTGAGCAACTTTAGTCAAACGATCCACAATCTTGCCGAGACATGTTATAAAAGAAACTCTTGTGTCCAATATTGTAATGCCTCCAATGATCCTCTGGTAGAACCTTACCATTCCAAGAAAATTCGAGTCACTCTTGCATACTTAGGCAGTTCCAACTCAACACATCTCCCTTGAGTTATTCTCCTTATAATTCTATCATTAGAGACATCCCATAACCAAGAAGAGAACTTCTTCCAAACAAAATTCACTCACTTAAGTTGCCATAGAACCAAATGTAGAGAAGTCCAATCATCACATTTTCGTATGCCATCAGTGCCAACATGTCTTGAGTTGAAGGTTGAACTCCCAAGTGATGGTAGCTTAGCAAAGACCAATCCTGATAAAATATTCGAGCTCCTTGTGGATGATCCAACCTATTAACAACCTTGAACAAAGATCCTTGTGTCTGATAGTGATTCCTCAACCATAGGAATAACCGATACTTCCAAGTGAAGCTCT
This sequence comes from Miscanthus floridulus, assembly GCF_019320115.1. Classification (NCBI taxonomy): domain Eukaryota; kingdom Viridiplantae; phylum Streptophyta; class Magnoliopsida; order Poales; family Poaceae; genus Miscanthus; species Miscanthus floridulus. The sequence continues at coordinate 7,198,479 of NC_089591.1, forward strand.
AGATTGTATGAGACCTCCATCTTGCGATTCCTTTATGCCTTGGCTACCCCCCTTAAGAAAAGATCAAGTAGGGGCACCAAAGGATAGCTCGAATCTTCTTCTAAGTCAGTTAACTCATCAGGATGACCTTTGATAACCAAGAGGAACTCATGTGTATAAGTAGGAACAAGTAACCTCAGTTTATCCGCGAGTAGAAAAACAGCAGTGCAGTAAAACTACTATAATTCCTGTTCTGTAAATCCAATAATGTCGTACTTTACACTGTTGGAAAGCTCATTGAATCCTTTATAACTTTCATGTAGCAGACTTCTCCATATTCTACAGCTAAGTTGGTCAAAAATAGTGCACAACAGAAACTGTTCCAGGTTTCAGACTGCACAGAAACTTCAACTTGTGATGACTATATTTCCCAAACTAAAATAGCTATGAGGGTGAATCCGGAGGCATATGATAGGTACAGAAGTCCAGTTGATCCCATAGAAATTTCGTAACATTTTCTCAAACAGGTATTGTGATATAACCAGAAAACCACATACTGCTCCAGATCTCAGTCGGCACAGCTATATCCTCTTGAGATTTTGATAACTCCATAACCAAATTAGATATCAGGGTGATTCTTGCGGTCAAAGAAACATGTTGAAGTCTACTGTTCTCCAGAATTTTGTCATGATTTTTAATTACCCAAGAATAGAGATATAAACCAAAGATGATAGGTTGCTCCGGAAAGACAGGATATGAAAACAGAAGAAAACTAAAACCCAACTATCTATTTCATTAATCCTTATACCTTAGGCCTATTAACTAAATGAAATTGTGGACAAACCCACAATATCATTACAATCACTACAAAGATCCAAAGCAAGAAAATGCATAATGACAAGTCAACAAGCAATTACGGAGCACGACTCACTCAATGACTCGACTTGCAAAGCTATCATTTTCTTCATATTAAGGGCAAATTAAAGATCCTAAAGCTCTTCCTCCGATGACGTAAGGATATGGTAAGAGAAGATCCTATTAGCATTTCAAAGCAAGGAGTATATAGAAACAAAGGCTTTAAAACGAGCATCAAGGAGATAAGAATTCCGTAGCTCAAAGGAAACTATCAAGAAGGAGATAATAAGACAAGGATAAGAAATAGCAAACCAAGGAGCCAAGGAGATAGAAAGATACTTTTATAGTAAAATAAGCTTTGCAAATCGACCAGTGCTAAATAGGCTTGCGTCCTACAGTTAGCATTTCTCTTATACCACTTGTAACACCCGGTTTCAAGGACAAAGCCGAATGCACACCATATGTGAGCCCTAGAAATCAAATCTCACATATAGCTACAAATGAAGGGGCAGTATCAATTCATAATGCTTAATATATAGCGAACTTAGCAAAAGAGAAAACCTTAGAAAGCAATCAACGGATAGACAACTCTGATCTCCGAGTGCAGACTTCACTCCACTGGATCCAACTGACTGGTTGACCACAAGCCCAACTTCTCAAGTCTCTGACAGACTGTTATCCAGCCTGAGGTGTGGGGGAAATTGCAACAGTGAGTCCATGTCGAACTCAACAAATATAGCCAGGGGTTTTTGAGGCTCAATAAGCTGACACTAGTTTACTGCGGTTGGCAATTAATTGATCATCCAATTTAGCATTTATTAGCATCAAGGTAGTAGCAAAACCCATTTACACATGATCAATGAACATGAATAATCAATATCTTAAACAAACATAAATGATCATCTTAACAAGTAAAAGTCATTATCCCTTAATGTAAGTGTTCCAAGGTCGCTCGTATCCATGAGCATGGCTAGTATACCAGTTTGTTAACTCTGCGCAGAGGTGTACACTTTCACTGTGAGTCATGATTCTCGTATGCCTGGGTTAGCTAGGCCCAAAGCACAGAGAACCATATAAAGCCACCCAAGAGCTTGTCTAACTGGCCGGGCCGCAGGGTCATCAGATATAGGAACCCCCCTTCCAAAAATAAAGTAAAAGGCCACTTCCAAAGCTAGGCTCAACAGGACAGAGGCTATCCTATTCCCAACTCACAGACCTCTAACCAGCTAGAAAAGGGTTTCTCAAGCGACTAGAGCCAGAGCCATATAGCCCTCACAGCTGTACGTTAAATCCCGGATAATCAGTTACAAGACAAGACCTTATGTTGCTAAAAAGTCATCTTGTTTATGTTTATAGCATATTCATTAATCAAGTTTCAAGATCATGATTGTTGCACTAGCAATAGAACTACCCAATGCAAACCTCCCAAGGTGACAAGGTAATTGGGTATTCAAAACCTAGGAAATCCTACCATAGGTAGCAAGGAAGACACATGCATATGTATTTTAGTGAGCATCATGGATAGGACAACAAGGAAGGTCCTTAGCTATACTTGCCTTGATCAAAGTTCTCCTGAAAGTCTTGCTGGTCTTGCTGGTCATAGAAGTTCTCTTGATCACCAACGTAAACCTCACCATCTGAACTCGATCAACAACACCAAGCAGCAACATACAATCATCCGAACAATCATACACGAGGCAAACAAATAGATTTAATTAGAACAGTACACCACCAGCAAGAAAACAGTTTGAAAAGTGTATAAAAACATTCTACTCATCACTATGATCACATAGACGCGAAATTCACCGAATTCAGATCTAAAACGAGCAAGATATGAGTTTTCCAAGTTTTCCTATAGACTATTAATGTACTAAACATGAACTCGAAATTTAAAAACTAGAACTAAGCTAACAAGGACACTAACACATATATTACGAAATTACGAATCCAATGCAATTTGAACGGATCGAATCAGAGTTAACATGAGCATTTTACAAGCATTTGAAATCAGTGGCAAAGCTGTAATTAGATGGAACTTGATTTTGAATCTGTTAAATGAAAAATACGTTTTCCAAAAGAGAAAACGTATTCTCTGGAATACGCTTTGGACTGCGGGTTCAAAATCTAAAGAGCTCAGGGGGCTCTTTAGCAAATATTCCCCGCGAAGGGGTGTCGGCCTCTGCTGGCCGTCCGATCAAGGATGACCGGCCGAGATTAGATCGGCGCGGGTGACGGTGGCAACGGCCGAAGAAGAAGGGCCACATGGTGGCGCTCCATGACCGACAGCGAGGACCTCGCCAGCATTGCCGGTTCGGGCGATTTCGTCCATCCCAAGACACGGGACCAGTACCAACCGAAAGAGGAGCTCACCCCGTAGTCACCCAAGAGGAAGATGGAGTCGGTGACGGGTCGTGGACGGTGGGAGGCTCGCGTCGGTGGACGGCAGCGGACTGCACACGCTAACAATGCAACGTGAGCAGAATTGAGCCAAGTTAAGGATCTCGGGAGGTTTGCGAGGTCAAGGCGAACTGGTTCACGAGCTTACAGGAGCGAAGGAGCGATGAGGCGGCGTAATTGACGGCGACAGTGGTTGGCTAGGGTGCGGCTGCCGCTGCGAGCTCGGGAAGTGAAGGCGGCGATCGCTAGGGTAGGGGAAAAACGATGGGGACACACGCACGTGATTTATAGGGTGAAGGCGTGGTGCAGACGCATGGCTCATGGACCGGTGCCCAGGCTCTCGGTCGGATTCGAGTTTGACTCGATGAGGAAGATGGTGACGCCGGTTCCTGGATGCCTGACGTTAGCGGCCAAGGGAAGAAGGGAGGTGGGCTGCTGCTCGCGGCGGGGCCTTGGCCTTGGCCCAAGAAGAAACGGCAGCGCTGCTGGACTGGGCCAGAAGGAAGGTTGGGCCTCACGGCCAGAACAAAGAAGAAGGGATTTCCTTTTTTTCTCTTTTTATTTCTAGAATTTTCAAATGGATTTTCAAAAGGGATTTGAATTCCTTTTCACATGCAACAAAAAACCAGTCAAACATAATAAAATATGCATCAGCATGTATGCAGCAACCTGTTCCTAAGCTTAGGATAAATTTTAGTTTCACAAAGTTATTTATTTTGCTACATTGACATGCTCACAAAATTGCACTAAAAATCAATTTCAGCTATTTTAAATTGATGCAAATTTTTGGGTGTTACAATTCTAAAACACTTTGAAAATGACTCTAAAGTGTTTTTAAACTGGGTTGTTTGGAAAAGACCGATTGAAAAAAAAATGAGTTGTCTTATTTCAAATTTTATTTGAAAGGTGTTCAAAATGCTTTCAAGATATTTTACAAAAGTTTCAAAAATTTGGTTCAAAAGTTTGCAACAATTTGTATTTGGGAATGGAGCACTTTTGGTTTGAATTAGAATTAAGTTTGATTTCTAAACAAAATTTGAAAAGAAAAGGGCTGAGTTGATTTCAAAAGTGTATTTGCAAAAGAAGTCTTCCAAAATGGTTTGAAAGGGGTGAAAATTATTTGATTTGATTCCCCAAAAGTCTTATTCCAAAAAGAATTTGAACATGTGTATTAAGTCTTTTGTTGGACTTCAAAAGAAAATGGGAATTGAAAACTTACTCTCTTTATTTCTAAAGTAGTTTTGAAATTGATTTGGTTTGATTTCAGAAATCCCAAAAGAGTTCATTCAAAATGATTTGAAAATGAAGTTCGAATGTTTCATTTGTTTTCTAAAATCTTGAAAATCCCTTGTTTGAAATAGATTTCAAAAGAACCTAAGTTGATTTGTCTACTCTTTATCTGAGATTTGATTACAAAGTCGAGTTTTCAAAAGAGTTTGAAAAACAAAGCTTAGTATGTTTACCTGAGTTTCCAATGATTTGAAAATGGTTGGGTTTACTTCAAAACCTTAAAAACATTTATTCAAAAGAGTTTCAAAACATGGTTGAAATATTTTCTTGAGTTCTAAACATAAAACATATTTTGAAAGCTATTTCAAAAGGAGTTGAAAAAGAAAATTTGTTCAGTTTTGATTGAAAGTGTTCCTTTTGAAAAGTAAAACATTTCAAAATGCATAAAAAATGAACCATAAAATTCAAAGTTCTGATTCAAGCTAAGCAAGATCTTTTGGAAGGTTAACATATGGATAATAAGATTCACTGGAACTGATTAAGAGATGCAACAAGATCGGACTTAGAATAAGATGGAACAGGAATTTGCAAGAGTAGCCACATGATGAGTTCTCATACAACACAAAGTGAGTATCAAGATGATGTCGCTCAAGGAAGAGAATAAGATCTCAAGTTGAAGTATCCCTCTCTTCTTTGCTCTTCTTCTCCGAATCTCGGGGACGAGATTCATCCTAAGGGGGTAGAATTGCAACACCCTAAAATTAGCTACTTTCTAAAAAGAGTAAAATGATTTCTGTTAATTGTTTTATGCTCATAAAAACATAGGTAAAAGAAAATTAAAATCCAACATAAGGGTAGCAACATGTTTGCGCATACATGCCATTGAATTGATACTTTTGTGATGAGTGGTTTGGAAAATAAATTCAAATCTCAATCTTTAAAATATTGCTTTCAAGTAGTGGTTTAAAAAGAATTTGAAAACTTGCAAAAACAAAAGTTAGATAAGATGCCTTGTTTTCAAAATCCAAAGGCTTGGAAAAGGTTTTAAGACATTCTAGAACGATGCCTCTCTGTCCGGGAATCTTTCTGACCTTTTTTGGGATTAAATTCCTATTTCTTGGAGCTTTGTCTTTTTCCTCGATCAATGCAAAAGCCTTTTTCAGAGCTAAAACCACTTTGGTTGTGTTCCTCATTCTTCCATATATCCCTAGGAATTTTTCTAGTATTTTTCGGAGCTCAGAGATATTTTTTTGAGCCTAAATAGTAATTCCCGATTTTCTGTAATTATTTTAATTCCGAAAATCAATTATTTCCTAAAATATCTCGGATTTCCAAAATCTCCAAACCCTGCGTATATATATGTCGGCGTAGCCCTCGATGCGCTGATTCCGAAAGTACAGCCCGTTTCGCGAGCCACCACTCCTATCGCCGCAGATCGGACGCTGAAGTTCGGAAAAGCTAGGTTTCCGACAAACTCTTCGGTGAGCTTTTCGGCCAAACCGTTACGTTCCGGCGTCAACCACCACCACCACAAGGTAGATCTCGTCGTTCTCTACACCATAGTGTCCTTTTCTTGAATCCATCACCGTTTGACTGTTTCCCCTTTGTTTTCCTTTTTCCGGTGAGTTTTCCGGTGAGATCCTCCATGGACGGCACATCATTCTTCTCTGACCGACCTTCCGTGAGCTACTGCACCACCGGCCAGCCATCCCTACCGCTGTCGGCCTAGGCCTCAGGCTCTGCGTCGCTATGGGCGCTCGGGCCTCCTTCTTCCCCCGCGCATTCTGCTCCTGCTTCAAGCGGAGCAGGTAGTCACCGCCGCCCCCGGTGCGTGCAAGCATGCCGCACGGCCTGGCCGGCACACCGCCACCGCCGCCCCTCTGGATGCATGCGCACATGGCTGTGCCACGAGCAACGCCGCCCGCAGCCCTCCAGGCAGGCCGTCGACTAGCCCGGCCAAAGCCCTACCTCCCCTGCTAAGCGGACCATTGCATGGAGGCCACAATTCAGAGAAGATATCCAAGGTAGAACATGGGATTAATTACGATTTTGCCATCCTGCTTTTAATCCCCGTCGTTTAATCGTTTTAGCTCCGTTTCAGTTCGTTCTAGTTACGTTTGTGTCGTGTCGTCGAGATCTACACAGTAGAGTTATTAGTTTTCATATCATATGTTTATGAATTTATTTAATTAAAATAGTAATTGTGTCTATAATTAATTAATCGCTGATTAATTAAAGTCGATTTAGGCTTTTGATTTCGATTCGATTGCGCGAGTTTCATCGCAATGTGTGATACGTGTTAGAAGCGTTATCCAATATAACAAATGTTTCTAAATTTTAATATAAGGTATTAATTTAATTTTATATTTATTCAATAGCTTTTAATTAAAAGCAACTACATAGGGTTAACTTTGTTCTTGTCGTGTTAAATCATGCCAATGTAAGGAACATGTTAGTAGTAATGTTTATCACGTCACATATTCATAATATTATAATTTAAATATTAATTTGATTAATGATTACGTAAACTTGTTTCTAAATAACAACAACTTAGGACAGTATCCACCTTTTATAATTACTTGTTAATTAATGCCAACTTAAATATGTATTTATTAATTATAATTTGCTTAGTTTAAACATGATTTATATAAAGTCGGTTAAGATGCTTTCACGTGCATTTTTCTCTTGCAAAGTTAAAGTTTAATTTGATTAAATGATACGTACATGTTTATGTATAAAATATGACTAGTTCAACTCGGCTTTTAAAATAAAATGTAATTTTATGTAATCTGAATTAACATGCTTCATATAGTTTTGCTCAATTAAAATAAATCAAGCATATTGGCTTTTTCTCTCTTTTATAATATAAAATCCCGATAGTCATTTCTTTTTAATGATAGTTCCGTTATCGGTGATTCTTGTGTTCCCGTGATTGTAGCGACGATCCCACTCTTTTAGTACATTGTTTTATAAGCAAAATCTTTCGGTAGATGTATCTTTTCAACCGTAGCTCCGATTAGCGTGCCTCTCACGATTGTGTGTTCATAGCGATGCGTAGAATCGTATTTCAAACTCTTTTACTTATTTTTCTATGATTGGTGTATTGTTTTGATATAGATGTCATTGTATGCTATGCATGTATGTGTATAGATGTTGTGTGGTGTTCTACAATTATGTCCAATCGGTGAGATATACGTGGTGATCTAGAAGAAGAAGAAGGACATTGAAGATTAAAGCTTACCGAAGGATCGGTATTTGAGGCAAGTGTACCAAAGGCCTCTTGTACCTGTGAACAATTACTATTTATATTCATGCATGTGTTTAATTTGATATACCCTTCAGGACTTTATCTAGATGAATTTTTGTACCACATATCCTTGTTACCTATGGTTTGGGGTATGCATTTTAGATAGATGCTGCAACGCTGAATATAGAATAATAGTTAAACATGACTAAAAACATTATGCAATATTATAACATGAAGTTTTTTTGCAACAGATAGGGGGCTAGAGTACGGGGTTGAGTACTCTAGTGCCTCTCCATAAGGACATAATCCTAAAGCGGCAACCCAGGAGGTTCCATACAACCCCAAGTGTCGTATGGCTCTGACTTTAACCTATTAATTAGATTGTACTAGCTCGTCTGTAGCTTCCAGTAAGGGTAAGAGGGTATCTTTCATTTTTCTGCTAGGATGTGTGTACCGTGCTGCGATGCCCACGTGTGCCACTCTTTAGTAGCTACGACTTGTTAGTGCAACTAGCTAAGGGTTTCATAGTGAAACCCTGCCACACTTCCTAGGTAGAGGTGTAGTGGGCTTTGCAAACCCCAACATTGGGAATCATAGCTCGGTGGGTAAAGATGTACAATTTCTACCGAAATATTTGACCTGTTATAACAGCCGTGCTCACGGATATGAGCGGTCTGGATCCTTCAAGATTAGTGGTTACTATGGATGGTGGATGGTTGGGAATTGAGATAAACATGACTATACTTTAATATCACTTGGGAATTGGGACTGTTCATTAAAGTAGTGACTCAGGATGCTAAAAGTTGATCAACTAAAATTGTGAACCGCAGTCAAACAGTGTCAAGCCTTATGAGCCTCATAGATCCCTTTGATATACTTGCTAAGCATGGTGAGCTTACACTTGCTTTACATCCAACGAAAATCCCAGATGGGTACAAGATTGCCAGTCTGAAGGAGTTAGGCTTGTGGTCAACCAGTCACTCGTCCCTGTGGATTTGGAGTCTTCACCTAAAGATTGGAGTTGTATTTCCGTTGTCTATACTCTGAGGTTATATTCTTTATACTAATACGTTATGTAATAAGTATTGTCTTTTGATATTACCCTTAATTGTGGCTATATGTGAGATTTGATTTCCTAGGCTCATATATAGTGTGTATCTGGTTTTGTCATTAAAACCGGGTGCTACAACATGTATCTCTTTGGACCGGTGTAAGGTCGAGATGGCAACTAGAGGGGGGTGAATAGTCATTTCTAAAATTGAATCGCGCCGGCTAACCAAAATAAGTGTGGAATTAAAACTATTGGTCTAGCCAAGACTACACCCCTCTATCTATGTTCTCTATCACCTTGCAAAGATCCTAATTAAGCAACAAAGGTGCCGGGCTAGCTAGAGCTCACCTAACCAATTCTAGGAGCAAGGTCACACAAACCTATGCCACTAGTACTTCAAGCAATGAGGGAGCTCCTACACATGCTAGTAAGCAAAAGCACAAAGACAACTAAGCTCACTAGCAATGCTCAATAACAAGGCAACCAATGCCAAATTAGAGAGCGCAAATACTTAGCTACACAAACTAAGCAGTGTGACTAACAAGGTTACACAAACCAAATTAGCCATGCAAGGGAGCTACTTCTATGCTACACAAGCAAGAAGGTAACTAGTGAGCTACACAAGCTAACTAATTATAAGAGCAACTACACAAGTACAATGTATATGAAAGTAACCACAAGCTTATGTAAGGGGATTGCAAACCAACAGGAAGAACAAGGTTGACATGGTGATTTTCTCTCGAGGTTCACGTGCTTGCCAATACGCTACATCCCTGTTGTGTCGACCGCTAATTGGCATCACCCACCAAGCCCGCACGTCGAGCACCGCAAGAACCTACCCAAAAATGAGGGTAGCTCAATGACAACCTCAACTAGAGTTGCTCTTCACGGCTCCCGTGAGGCGAGCACAATGCCCCTCACAAAGCTCTTCTCTGGAGCACCACACAAGCTTCTTGCGGGCTTCAATGGAGACCACCACCAAGCTGTCTAGGAGGTGGCAACCTCCAAGAGTAACAAGAACCACCGGCTTGCAAGATGACCACCTAGTGCCACTCGATGCAATCGCACTAGAATCACTCACTCACTCAATCAGATGAACACTATCAAGCTAGAGTGAGTTAGAGGGCTTCCAAGCACTACCAAGCATGGACACAAAGTCCCCCAAGGTGCTCAACTCTAGCCATGGCCAAGACCACCTTCTATTTATAGCCCCATGGGCTAAAATAGCCGTTACCCCTTCACTGGGTGTTTTTCAGGTTGACTGGACGTGCCGGTCAGATCGATCGAACGCACCCTGCCAGCGTCCGATCAACGGATGGCTGCCACATCATCCCTGGCTTCAAATACTGAGTGCCCGATCTCTATGGTTAAGTTGCGATCGAACGTAGCACAGTGAATGACCGAACGCTGCTACGCCTAAGTCTGGTCATTTCCAGAGAGCTCCCTAAGCCTCTAATTTGCGACCAGACGCATCTGGTCCACCATGACTGGACATAGACCAGCGTGTGATTAGCTCTGCACCCACGTGCCTAACTCTAGCGCCACCTACGTCACCATACATTAGCGCTGATCAGACGCAGACCCTGAGTGTTTGGTCACTCTTCACGCCAGCGTCTGGTCACAAGACCGAGACCACGCGCTCACTACTATGACTGACCGAACACTCCGGTCCTGCTGAGGCCAGTGTTCGGTCACGTGACCGAGACCACGCGCTCACTGCTTCCACTGACCGGACACACCGGTCCTACCAAGGCAAGTGTTCGGTCACTCACAGTGACACCTTTTCGCCTCCGTTTCTTCACCGAGTTGATCCACATCAACTCCAACTTCATCTCCTTTATAAATGTGACAACACCACCAAGTGTACACCACCATGTGTATGTGTGTTAGCATTTTCCAAAGGATTAGCTACTCAACTTGCCACACCACTCGATCCTAGCGACGATGCAAAGTTAGATCACTCGAGTGGCACTACATGACCGATATGCAAACAAGTTTGCCCCTCTTGATAGTACGGCCATCTATCCTAAACCCGGTCATCAACTTCTCTACACACCTATGACCGGTGAAATGAAATGCCCTAGGTTATACCTTTGCCTTGCGCATTCCATTCCATCTCATCCAATGTCGATGCAACACATGCACCAACACAACCAACAATGATATGATCCACTTCATATCATCACGTGATCATATTGGTTCATTGATCTTGACTTTACATGCTTTTCACCGTTGCCTTCGTCCATCGGTGCCAAGTCTTGCTCAAGCTTCACCGCCACGTGGTCCATCGCTCCAAAGCCTCTGACTTGCCCTTCACGCTTGTAACCGGTCCATCAAGCCATGTCATGTCTTGATCTTTTCCACCTTGATCACATGACTCAATGTCATGTCTCATGTTCAATGAGCTCCTTCATCATCACATGTGTTGCTCACATTAACAAAATTAGTCCACCTAGGTTGTCACTCAATTGCCAAAACCACACAATGACCTTTCAATCTCCCCCTTTTTGGTTATTGATGACAACTCTACAAAGATATATAAATTAAGCTCTTTTGGATTCATGTTGCTTGCCCAAGCAATTTTACCATGTGTAAATGATTTTGGACAAGTAACACAAACCCAAAATGACAGTATTAGCTCCCCCTACATATGTGCTAGAGTGTTTGGTTTGAAGCTCGCACATATGCATAGATTGGAATTGTGGGAGAGTAATTACTACCAAATGATGCTAAGGTGTATGGAGTAAACCTTTGAAGTGTGATACCAATTGGAGTTGCACCTTTAAGTCCATCCTTAGCACCATGGTTAGCTAGATATCACTCGGAAATAAAATCACTAGATACCTCGTGAGGTCAACATTGAAAGCAAGGTACTAGCATTACTTGAAAAGCATACCAAGTGTCTAGCTATCATCCTATGCATGCTAGTTATCAAATCATCATTCAAGTTCTACAACCAGCATACACCATACAAGCATGCATTTTGATTTAAACGCTTATGCAATGCAAGCAAACACATGAATATGCACATATCAAATGCAACCAATCAAAGTTCATGAGCTTGCTCCCCCTACTTGTGTGCTTCTCTTGTCCAAGAATGATCCATCTCTTTTCTTTAATGTTGCTCCCTCTTTGTCCATGTCCAACCTCTACTTCTTTGTCTTAATCTCTCCCAAAGCTTTCATATCTTTGTACAATCTCTCCCCCTTTGTCACCAATTTCCATAAAACGTGTGCTTCTTATTGATGCAAAGATTTGCATTTGGGGTAGATGGTAGAGGCTTGAATCTTGCATTTTTTATGGACATCACTTGATTGTTGGAATGACACCACTTGTAGATACCACTTGTAACTTATAGGTACCATTTGTAGGGCTTCTTGAGATACCACACAATAGGATCTTTGATCTTGATACCAATTTGTGGGACACCTCCCCCTAAGTCATTTCATGGGTCATCCATTTGATAAACTTGAGCTTTTGTAGGTGAGGGATGCATTCTTCATTTGATTATCACTTAAAGTTGAGGATCACTTATGGAACCATCGTCTTGCATGATTGATACCACGTGTAGATGTGATACAATTTGAAAGAATTTTCTAGTATGGAACCACTTGTTGGATTTATTAATTAAAATCATTTCTTGAACCTTTGATATCTTCATGAGTACCACTTATAGGATATCACTTGTGAGTTGATCTAGACATCTCTTGTGAATTCTTAAAGAAATACTTGAGTCTAGATACCACTTGAAACAAACAAACTAGATATCCATTTGCACTGTTGTCGTGTGCTTGTACTCTTATCACTATCATGAGCTTCTATGGTTGACTTGAACTAAATTGATTTGCCTAAGCTTCCAAGTTCGGTTTGAACCAATGACAAGCTTCTTCATACCTCTTACAAGGGTTATCTTGCCAATGTTGTACTTGTCACTTGTTAGCAATCCAAATTAAATCACGTAATTGGGTTCACTAGCTCATGAACAAATTCATATACTAACCACTAGATCAATTAATCATTCAAGCAATAGTGGTAGGCTATGAATTTAAACGCTTTATTTGTTATGCATGATCCTATGAAGCATGTACTATATGCACTAATCGCATACTAGTAAGGGATGAAATGATCATGCACATTACAATGATACCTTTGCTATGTTGGAGAAGAGGATAGTCACATAGATTCCAATTCATTACTCCAATAGCAATGTGAAGTCCAATTATAAGCTTGGTGAAGACCAATAGATACCATTTTGAATTCCATTCTTCACCCATATGAAATGAATACCACTTATGATCAAGTGCACTATCTTGTTGTGGTTGGCTTGCTTCATCTTTTAATCAATGCTTGCATGAAAGAATTATTTGGAATACCACTTGAAATATAATGATTAACTCTCTTTTGGGTGTTGCTTGCTTTTCTTGATCGATCCTTTTGATTGCTTCAACTAAGCATCTCAAATATCCCTCGGATCACCACTTCCATGTTAGCCTTCTAAGTACCACACTTGGTTTACCTACACATAGGTGGCAAGCCCCTATACTAGGGAGAAGTGACCTCTCTTCAAGAACCATTCTTGACACTCACCTGAAATGACTTGATTGATTGATCCAAATGATGGACTTAACTTAATGAGTAACCTTGATTCCTTCTTTAAGTCCTCTACTTTCTATTTGTTTAAGTTCTTTTCTTTCTACCAAATATTTTCCAATAGTCACTAGAACTTAAACTTTATCTTCACCTTAAGTTTGATCTTGATCTTTAATTTGAGTACCAAATATGTGTAAAGTACACTCCACAATCAAATGGCCTTGTACTATTTTCTTTTCATGCTTCTAGATCATCTTAAAACCAAACTTAGTTACCTCAAACACTTGTAAACATGATTCCAACTTGAGGACCTTTCAATCAAAGTGACTCCGAATAAATCTAATAATTGTCACTTTTCTGGCAGATTCTGTACTCTTCAAAGAAAAATGCATATCTCCCAAAGTACAAATCCAAATATCACAAAATTTGGTGGATATGTGATTCACTAAGTTATCTAGCAGCTGTAAAAATTTGAGCATCATTTGATTTCTAGATTGCTACCAGATTTCAATTCTTCCACCACTGCTACATGCTAAAAACTGCTGCACTATAGCTAACAAGATCCACTTCAAAACCCAAGCATCTCTTATCTAATTCTCATGAAATTTGTACAGAATTTTATACCATAAGTATAGAGCATGTACACCAATTTTTACGCCAATACAATAAGTTTTGATCACTTGAACATGGCTAAGATCACAGCTAGCTCAGATTCTCAATTGTAGGACAGATTTCAACTATTGAGCTAAACTTCATCAAATATGAATCAAACTTGAAACCAACTTGTTTGAATACTTTCACAAGACATAAATCCATTCAATCCACTTACTAAAAGTCATCTCATGAATTTATCCAATACAAATCAATCCAAACTTGATTACTGAGCAATTATCCATTCAATCATCTTATAGCAAGCAACATTGCATATTTATCCAATTCAATCAACTCATATGTACCAAAATGAAATGATCAACAAGAGATATACCTTGGTTAGCCAATGATCATCCAACTAGCTAGCTTCAACTCAATTATTTGCAAGCCATCAAATATGTCCAATGAATCACCAACAACTTGAATTATAGCACTTGTATGATGTAGCACATTTGGACTTCACTCAATTATCATGGCATTGGGTTTGGATATGCACTAGGCTTCATATCTTGACTCAACATATGATGATCAATATGAAATCAATTGAATCAAGTCTCCAATGCCGATAGTACCTACATACAATCATCCACTTTTTGATGGTACCCAAACTAGTTTGGGTCCTCTCAAGTTAGGAGCAACATACTTAGGCATAGCCTTAGTATGAATAGCGGGATGTTTTACAATTGAAACCAATGAGGTACCATTGCCATCCTTCCTAAGCATAGAATCTTTATCAATTGAAATAAGCTTAGGATTTTTACCTAGGGGACATGAATGAGCCATGTGTCCCTTTTCCCGGCATGAGTAGCACTTTCTCTTTGATTGAGCCTTCTCTTCCTTGCTCATGTTGTGCTTTCCATTGCCTTGCCTCTCATGGATTGCTTGAGCCTTCTTCTCAAGCTTGGTAGGACACTTAGAGGCAAAGTGTCTCGTATTTCCACACTTGAAGCACTTGATGTGAGCATAATCTTTCTTCTCATCTTCATTCTTGCCCATCATCTTGGCATCTTGAATTTGCATTGGATACCTTGCCTTTCCACTCCTTCTTGTTTTCTTCTTCATCATCATCCAGTCACCACCATCTTCATGATTGATCTTGATTTGAACTTGAGGTGTCTTTTCTTGCCCAACTTGTGGCTTTGGTTGAGGCTCTTCTAGTCACTTCACCAATTGCTTGGTTGGGCACATTGAGGTAAGATGACCCCAAGTGCGGCACTTGAAGCACTTCACATGCTTGAGCCTCTCTTCTTCTTTTATCTTCTTGAGCTTCTCGATGTTAGGGCAACCATTTGCAAGGTGTCCCGCTTCATGACACCGGTAGCACATGGTATGAGAGAGCTTTCTTTGTTGTAGCTTCTTCATCTTTCTTTCTCTCTTTCTTTCGCCCTTTGTCATCTTCCTCTTGAAGCCAAGACCACACTCGTCGCCATAGTTTCTTTGAGTCTTCAACATGTGCTCAAAGGTGACTTTTGAGTAGTAGCACCTCTCTAACTTGTTGCTCAAATTCTTCACCTCATTTTTGAGCTCATTGTTCTCCTTCAAAAGGTTAGTCTCACAAGACATAGAAGTACAACAAGCATTTATATGTGAAGAGCATGGCATATCTAATAAATCATCACAAGAGGTGGATACATGCTTCTTTCCTACATCACAAGGGTTAGCAACATTTTGCAATTTATCATTTGATCGATGTGATGAGCTCTCATTATTTTTAAGTTTCTTTGTAAACACTTTGATGAGAGAAGCATGTTGTTCTAATAATTCTTCATGAGATGTAAGTAGTGTCTCATGATTCAACTTTAGAACATCAAGTAATTTCTTATGTTCTTCACAAGAGTTCTTTATAAATGAGTTTTCATTTTCCAATTTCAATGTTTTAGCTTTCTCATTTTCTAAAGACATGGTCATGCTAGCAAGTCTACTAACAAGCTCATCATATGTATCAACATGATCAACCACATTAGCATTTGATACCTTGGTGTCACCTTGTGACAAGAAGCAATGTGGTGTAGTTGGAGAGTTTGTAGTAGCATCACAATCATGGCTTGAGCATGAACCATCATCACCATCAAGTGTGCTTGAGGTAGAATCTTCATGTGCAACACTTGTGGCATCATTATCAACCTTGTCAAGTGAACTTGTAGTGGATCGATCATCATCATCATCACTTGACCATGAGGTGGAGCAATCTTCCACAATCACCAAATTGTGGTCATGCTCAACACCCTCATGCACCTCCTCCATGGACTCATCATCATCATCATCATTGGAGACCGCCCCATACTTCTCATTGAGATAAACCCAAATCTCATGGGCAGACTTCAAGTCCATGATCTCTCCAAAGATGTTATCATGCAAAGATCTATACATGATGTTAGTAGCATGGATGTCGAGATCTAGGCATTTCTCTTATGCTTGAGTTAGATTATCTTTATCCAATGCATGAGAAAAACCTACATCTACCATCCACCACATTCGAGGGCAAATAAACTTACAATTGCATATCATCCAGTTTTTCCACCGTGCAAAGTGTGTGTCATAAAAATGTATGGACAATCATCTAGCCCACTAGATGCCATCCTCTCGGGTCAGTGAAGACCACAAATAAGAGACCTAGCTCTGATACCACTTATAAGGTCGAGATGGCGACTAGAGGGGGTGAATAGTCATTTCTAAAACTTAATCACGCCGACTAACCAAAATAAGTGTGGAATTAAAACTATTGGTCTAGCCAAGACTATACCCCTCTATTTATGTTCTCTAGCACCTTACAAAGATCCTAATTAAGCAACAAAGGTACCAGGCTAGCTAGAGCTCACCTAACCAATTCTAGGAGCAAGGTCACACAAACCTAAGCACTAGTACTTCAAGCAATGAGGGAGCTCCTACACATGCTAGTAAGCAAAAGCACAAAGCCAACTAAGCTCACTAGCAATGCTCAATAATAAGGAAACCAATACCAAATTAGAGAGTGCAAATACTTAGCTACACAAACTAAGCAATGTGACTAATAAGGTTACACAAACCAATTTAGTCACGCAAGGGAGCTACTTCTGTGCTACACAAGCACTAAGGTAACTAGTGAGCTACACAAGCTAACTAATTACAAGAGCAACTACACAAGCACAATGTATATGAAAGTAACCACAAGCTTGTGTAAGGGGATTGCAAAGCAAAGGCAAGAACAAGGTTGACACGGTGATTTTCTCCTGAAGTTCATGTGCTTGCTAATACCCTACATCCCTGTTGTGTCGACCGCTCACTTGGTGGTTCGGCGGCTAATTGGCATCACCCACCAAGCCCACATGTCGAGCACTGCAAGAACCTACCCCGAAAGTGAGGGTAGCTCAATGACACGCTCAACTAGAGTTGCTCTTTGTGGCTCCCACAGGGCGAGCACAATGCCCCTCACAAAGCTCTTCTCCTGAGCAACACACAAGCTTCTTGTAGGTTTCGATGGAGACCACCACCAAGCCATCTAGGATGTGGCAACCTCCAAGAGTAACAAGTACCACTGGCTTGCAAGACGATCACCTAGTGCCACTCGATGCAACCTCATGATGCAATCACACTAGAATCGCTCACTCGCTCAATCGGATGAACACTATCAAGCTAGAGTGAGTTAGAGGGCTCCCAAGCACTACCAAGCATGGACACAAAGTCCCTCGAGGTGCTCAGCTCTGGCCATGGCTAAGGCCACCTTCTATTTATAGCTCCATGGGCTAAAATAGCCATTACCCTTTCACTAGGTGTTTTTTGGGTTGACCAGATGTGCTAGTCAGATCGACTAGACACACCCTGCCAACGTTCGGTCAATGGATGGCTGCCACATCATCCCTGGCTTCAAATACTGAGCGTCCAATCTCAACGGTTAAGTTGCTATCGGACGTACCATAGTGAATGATCGAACATTGCTATGCCTGAGTCTAGTCATTTCTAGAGAGCTCCCCGAGCCTCTAATTTGCGACTGGACGCGTTCGGTCCACCATGACCGGATGTAGACCAGCGTCTGATCAGCTCTGCACCTACGCGCCTAACTCCAATGCCTCCTACATCACCATACATCAGCACTGACTGGACGCAAACCCTGAGCGTTCGATCACTCTTCGCGCTAGGGTCTGGTCACAAGACCGAGATCACATGCTCACTGCTACCACTGATCGGACGCTCCGGTCCCATTGAGGCTAGCGTCCAATCACGTGATCGAGACTACGTGCTCACTGCTTCCATTGACCGGACATGCCGGTCCGGCCAAGGCCAGCGTCCAGTCACTCATAGTGACACCTTTTCACCTCTGTTTCTTCACCGAGTTGATCCACATCAACTCCAACTTCTTCTACTTTATAATGTGCCAACACCACCAAGTGTACACCACCATGTGTATGTGTGTTAGCATTTTTACAATCATTTTCCAAAGGATTAGACACTCAACTTGCCACACCACTCGATCCTAGCGACGATGCAAAGTTAGATCACTCGAGTGGCACTAGATGACTGATATGCAAACAAGTTTGCCCCTCTTGATAGTATGGTCATCTATCCTAAACCCGATCATCAACTTCTCTACACACCTATGACCGGTGAAATAAAATGCCCTAGATTATACCTTTGCCTTGCGCATTCCATTCCATCTCCTCCAATGTCGATGCAACACATGCACCAACACAATCAACAATGATATGATCCACTTCATATCATCACATGATCATATTGGTTCATCCATCTTGACTTCACTTGCTTTTCACTATTGCCTTTGTCCATCGGCTCCAAGTCTTACTCCAGCTTCACCGCCACGTGGACCATTGCTCCAAAGCCTCTGACTTGCCCTTCACGCTTGCAACTGGTCCATCAAGCCAAGTCATGTCTTGATCTTCTCCACCTTGATCACATGACTCAATGCCATGTCTCATGTTCAATGAGCTCCTTCATCATCACATGTGTGAGCTTTGCAATATCTCTGAGCCATTTTCACCTTCATGGCATATGTTGCTCACACACATGTACTTGTGGGCTAATCACCTGTGTATCTCACATGAACACAATTAGTCCACCTAGGTTGTCACACAATTACCAAAACCACACAAGGACCTTTCAACCGGTCACCTACCTTAGCATCAATGGTAACAAACATGATCTTGTTATTGTTGATGACTATACTCGTTTCACTTGGGTGTTCTTTATGTTTGACAAGACTCAAGTACAAGAAAAAGTGAAGATCTTTATTAGAAGAGCACAAAAGGAGTTTGGTTTTCCAATCAAGAAAGTGCGGAGTGACAATAGAACCAAATTCCAGAACACCTATGCGGATGATTTTCTTGATGAAGAGGGCATCAAGCATGAGTTCTCAACTCCATACACCCCTCAATGAAATGGTATAGTAGAGAGGAAGAATTGAACTCTTATTGATATGGCAAGAACAATGCTAGATGAATATAAGACTCCAGATATCTTTTGGTGTGATGCAATCAACACCACTTGCCATGCTATCAACCATCTCTACTTACACAAGATGTTGAAGAAAACTTCATATGAGCTTCTAACCGGTAACAAACCAAAGGTGTCTTATTTTAGACTGTTTGGGTGCAAGTGTTTCATACTTAACAAAAACCCGAATGCTCTAAGTTTGCACCTAAAGTTGATGAAGGTTTTCTTCTTGGTTATGGATCAAACGAGCATGCCTACCGTGTTTTCAACAAGACCTCTAGGGAGGTTGAAATAGTGATAGATATGACGTTTGATGAATCTAATGGCTCTCAAGTAGAGCAAGTCGATTCAAGTGTTGTAGGTAATGAGGAACCACCTTGTGAAGCAATCAAGCAAATGGCCATTGGTGATATAAAGACCACAAGAAGTACAGGCCATAGAAGAGGAGGCTCCTCAAGCTACAGTTGATCAGCAACTTGCTACTAAAGCATGAGCGGCAGTGTCACTCACACTAGCAGCGGTGTTGTGCCCCTATAGATAGAAGCAGCAGACAACAGTCCAATCCATGGACAAAACCTACAACTTATATCTGAGCAAGATGTAGATGAAGAACCAGCAGACCAGTAAGAAGCCATTGATCACCCAAGGCTAAGGCAAATGATACAACGGGATCACCCCGTTGACAATATCCTTAGGAGTCTTTGAAAGAGGGTAACAACTCGTTCACATTTAGCAAATTTCTATCAATTTTACTCGTTTGTTTCCTCTTTGGAGCCTCTTAGAGTGGATCAAGCACTTGGTGATCTAGATTGGGTGATGGTAATGCAAGAAGAACTAAACAACTTTGAGAGAAACCAAGTATGGTCCTTGGTGGAAAGACCAAAGAACTATGTCATTGGAACCAAATGGGTCTTCCGGAACAAGCAAGATGAGCATGGTGTGGTGATAAGGAACAAGGCAAGATTGGTTGCTCAAGGCTTCACTCAAGTAGAGGGCTTGGATTTTGAAGAAATATATGCTTTGGTGGCAAGACTTGAAGCAATATGGATGCTTCTAGCCTATGCCACCCATCACAACTTCAAGCTATATCAAATGAACTTGAAGAGTGCATTTCTCAATGGCCCTATACAAGAACTTATCTATGTTGAGCAACCACCGGGCTTCAAAGATCCCAAGTTCCAAAACCACATCTACAAACTCCATAAGGCGGTCTATGGGCTTAAGCAAGTACCAAGAGCATGGTATAAATTCCTTAAGGAATTCTTGCTCAAACAAGGCTTTGAAATAGGCAAAGCCGATCCAACCCATTTCACTCACAAAGTTAATGGAGATATCTTTGTGTGCCAAATATATGTCAATGATATAATAT
This sequence comes from Miscanthus floridulus, assembly GCF_019320115.1. NCBI lineage: Eukaryota > Viridiplantae > Streptophyta > Magnoliopsida > Poales > Poaceae > Miscanthus > Miscanthus floridulus. The sequence goes on from NC_089591.1 coordinate 7,219,272, forward strand.
TTGGTAGTACTAATCATTCTTTTTGTGAGGAGTTTAGTAGGATCATGACAAAGATATTTCAGATGTCTATGATGGGTGAATTGAAGTTCTTCCTTAGGTTTCAAATCAAGCAATTGAAGGAAGGGACTTTTATTAGCCAAATGAAGTACATCCATGATATGCTAAAGAAGTTTGACATGGCGACACAAAGCCTATCAAGACTCCCATGCCAACCAATGGACACTTGATCTCAACGAGGAAGGGAAAGTTGTGGACATCAAGGTATATCGCTCCATGATCGGCTCTCTACTTTATTTGTGCACATCTAGGCCTGATATTATGCTTAGTGTGTTCATATGTGCTAGATTTCAAGCTAATCCAAAAGAGTGCCATTTGACGACCATAAAGAGAATCTTGAGATATTTAGTACACACTCCTAACCTTGGCTTGTGGTATCCCAAGGGCTCTAATTTTGATCTACTTGGATATTTGGATTTCGATTACGCCGGCTACAAGGTAGATCGAAAAAGCACTTTAGGGACATGTCAATTCCTTGGACGGTTGAAAGCCCTAGTTTGGTTTTGGTTAATTGATGAAACCTAAGTGTACTAACCTTTGGCTCTAAGTGTATATGAGATAGGTTTGTACACATCAAGTGACGGAGCTAGATGGCAACCATGGAGGAAGATGGTGATGGCCACATGATGATGGATCAAGTGCTCCACAGTTGGAAAAGAAGAAAGAGAAAAACAAAAATGGGCTCAAGGCAAAGGTATAACCATGGAGCCATTTTTGGTTTGGTGATCAAGACACTATAAAGAGTGTGATTACATTTAGGATAGATAGTTGTACTATTAAGAGGGGTGATCTCATGGTTAATATGGTTATCAAAGTGCCACTAGGTGAATGAGTTCCATGCATATGCATTAGGACCTAGTGTTTGCTAACATCCCTTGGAAAACTTGTTTGTGAAATGCTAACTCACGCACACAAGTGTTGGAAACTTAGTGGAGATAGCACATTTGCACAAGGGATGAAGTTGAGAAGAGATAGAGGTGCTCTGGCTACATCAGACATAGTGTTGCATCAGACGATAAAAATGTGAGCATCGGACGCAACACTGACACTATTCATACATTGACTGAGCTAGTCAAAGAGCATCTGACATTTTCTAGCGTCCAATGGGGGTACATCGGACGTGTCCGATGTGAATTGACGCTCTTTGGAACCTCCCTGTGTAGAATTAACGAGCATCGGACGATAAAGACTATAGCATCCAATGGGTCATCGGACGCTGAGGAGCAGAGTTAGCCATTGGGTGCCAACGGCCATTTCAAATGGTCAACTAACGAGGATGCGCCACATAGGGCATCGAACGCTGGCATGGCGTCCGATGGTCGGACCAAAACGTCTGATGCCCCCATAGCTTTTATAGTAAAGGGGCCAACGGCTCTTTCAGCCATGGGGGCTCTATAAATAGGCCTTGGCAGGGTGTGGCTCACACTCTTGGCTCTCTAACATATTAATACACTTTGTGAGCATACTCCACTCTCTCCAACTCATCTAGTTCATGTACTGATCATCCAAAGTGAGATTAGGAGTGATCCAAGTGCATTTGCATTGTGTTTGAGCATCTAGTGGCACTTGAGATCGTGTTGGCTATGAGATTTCTTGTTACTCTTGGTGGTTGCCACCACCTAGATGGCTTGGAGCAGTGAGATCATTAAGCAGAGGTTGGTGATTGTCTCCGGCTCCGATCGGTGGATTTGTGAGGGGTTCTTGCGCTATTCCCCACGGGTGATCACAAAAGGTGACTCTAGTGGATTGCTCATGACATTGAGCATCCTCATCTTGTGTTGGTTGTGTGGCACCCTTTGTGGGTTAGGCATGTGATGCCTATTAGCGCGTGAACCTCCAAGTTGAGTGATCGTCACAACAGAGACTAGCTTGCCGGCAAGTAGTGAACCTCAGGATAAAAATCTTGTGTCACTTGCCTCTTGGGATTCATTGGTATTCATATTGATTGACACATCACTTGCCCAGCTTGGTATAATCTCTCCTACCTTCTATTGTATTTACTTTGTTATTATACTTGTGTAGGTGGTTGAGTAGCTCTAGTTGTAACTAGTGGTAGTTAGTTCTCTTGCTAGTTAGCTCACTAGTGTAAAAGTAGTGACATAGCCTTGTATGTGCCATAGAGATTATAAGTGACTAGCACATTGGATAGGTGACTTGCAACACAAAGTAGAGCTAGAGCAAAACTTGCATTAAGCCATTTGTTGTACTAATCCTTTTGCTCTAGTGCTTTGTATTTTAATAGGCTTTTCACCCCCTCTAGCCATATTAGGACCTTTCAACGGTCCCTAGTGTCTTGGAGTTCTAAAAAGCAAAATTGTGTTGCCATTTCCACCACCAAGGCCGAGTATATTGCAGTCGGTGCATGTTGTGCTCAACTACTTTGGATGACGCAAACCCTTCGTGATTTCGGATGTCATTTTACCAAAATTCCACTCTTATGTGACAATGAAAGTGCCATAAAGCTTGCAAACAATCCCATAAGCCACTCAAGAACCAAACATATAGACATCCAACATCACTTCTTGAGAGACCACGAAATCAAAGGAGAAATTACAATTCGCCATGTGAGCACCGAAAAACAACTAGCTGATATTTTCACTAAGCCTCTCAATGAGTCAAGGTTTTGTACTTTGCGTAGTGAGCTAAATATACTTGAATCTCGTAACGTGGTTTGAAATATAGCACACCTTTGATTGACCGACTAGTATCTAGGCAAAAGGTTTGCAAAAGTTTAAATATTGTGTTTCAAAATGCTATATCAAAAGAGAACTTGCATATTATGGTCATTGCTTGTATTGACTATCTGTTACTGACCATAAAATGTAAGAAGTGTGTGTCCATATCCATCTATACAGAGAGAGTTTAGAGTAGTTAACTCTTGCTGTTGAGTGACGAGCGGTAGTGCCGGTCTGCTTGTGGCACTGCTAGGCCACGGTAGTGCTGGCCAGCAAGCGACAGTGCCGCTCGTCTAAATTTCAACCTGAAATTCATGGGCTCAACGGTTACTGGTGGGCCACCTCTCTTTAGTCCTGGGCCTGACATAACCCTCTCTGTCCCTCATTCTATCTCTCTCTCACCCACTCGCTTGCTCTCTCAATCGACCCAGGTGGCGGCGCACTCCCTCCAACCCGTGTCGTTGTCACGCTGCCGCACCGCACCCAGCGGTGCCGCACCATCCGCTACCCTCTCCTTCCAATGCCAGCAGTCGGTGAAGCTTATGGTCAAGTCGTCTCCCTCTCTTTTCCTGATTTCAAAGGTAAAAACTCGTTTTAAACCCTAAATCTCACCCAATCTATGCAATGTGCTTCAATCCATGGTTAGAATTGATGTATTTACGGCTATGAAGTAGTCTAGATGCAAGAAAAATTGGTTAGATGCGATAGGAACTAAGATTCAAGTGTTGAGCCTCAGGGTGACAGACGCGGCACTGCTGTGCACACCACAATAGTGCCACGCCATGGCAGTGTCGGGCAGAGAGCAGCAGTGCTGCCCCAGTCACATCGAGCTTCAACTAGTGACTCTCTTCTCCTATCTTTTCTACACAATAGTTCTCGCTTCTACTCTCTACAATATTGGCTCCTATACATTCTACCATTTATTTGCATAGATGGCTTCAGGTGGTGAAGATGAGAAGAGGTCAAAGAGGAGGATGGACCCTACTACAGGAAGGCAGAAGCAGGTCTCTCATCGTGGTGGTAGAGGAGGTGCTGGTGGTAGGGGGCCCTCGTCAGCAGGAGATGCAATTAGAGATGACAGGGTGGTCGATTCGTCCTGATGCCTGCCCTAGTACTCCAAATGACTTGACAAAGTTTGATGGTTCTTACATGATGCCATACCCTGAGGATGTACAGGAGAGGAGGCCTAAGGATGCTAGGTAGAGGCAGAGGACCAGTTACAAGAACCAACACAAGAGTGTGAAGGAGGCTAGGATGATCATTCCATACATAGCTCGCAAGGACATGGGTGTGGACTATAGGTTTTGAAATGAGTTTCATTCTGATTTCTATCTCTCTGTGCTTTACAATGCTAAGAACTCCAAGATTATGAAGATGAAATATATTGATTGAGAGCACTTGGAGTCAAAAAGAGATAGAGATTTCAACCAAGCCATAGCAGCATGCAAGAGGTACAACATGTACAACCTCATGGGGTTCAGGTATGACTGGAACACAGAGGTGTTACTCTAGTTTCTTGCTACCTACTTCTGTGACAATAGGACAGATATGCTTCACTGGATGACAGAGGGTCGACAGTACAAAGTCGACTTTGTCACTTTCTCTCGCCTGTTGGGGCTTGGTGCATAGGACAGAGGCTTCTTAGAGATACATGATGAGCACACCTTGACTGAGCGTGAGATAGCCTTCATGTATGCGGATTGTAGAGTTGCATATGGTTTAGTGAAGGGGCTCGAGAGCTACTACTACATACTTAACAACTTCTTCAGGTAGACTATCAATACCAAGATTGGTTCAGCTTCACATTTATATGGATATGTGAGGAACCTTCTTGTTAGGATGGGGCCTAGAGGAGCTCCTTTCTCTATAACTCATTTCATTTGGAATGAATTATAGATTGCAGCTGAGGTGCACGCAAGGCGCTACCATTTGCTCCCTACATGATGTTCATCATTGAGTGAGTCACTGGATACACCTTCACCAAGGATGGACTTCACAAGGCTTATAGAGGTGAGAAGACTCACCATGCAGCTATTGGAGACACCTTGCCATAGTTTAGTGCAGCTGCAGACAGACTAGAGTCCTCTCACTCTTTTTCTCGCAGGAAGAAGAAGAGCAAGATCTCTAGGTTCCTCAGGGCCATTCTGGGCACTTGTTTCTATGCAGCGACTACAACTTATGAGGCCCGTCTTGAGGTTAGAGAGCTATGTCAGCACCAGGGTCTACCTCCTCTTGAGGCTCCTTGCCTCCCGCTAGAGTTTAGCGATATATCCAGCCTAGGTAGCGAGGATGAGGAGGACTTTGCTGGACCATCGACTAGGGCGTCGACACGTGCTACACGCTACACCGGCACTACCCATCGTGGTGGTAGAGCTGTTGTCTTTAACAATGATGAGGAGGACGATGATGATGATGATGGTGGCGTTGGTGGTGGTGACGACATTCAGTGGGACGAGATCGAGGAGGATGATTGAGAGCTTGTGTCTCCCTTTCTTCTCTTCTCTCTTTTTGATGCTTGTTGCCAAGGGGGAGAATATGATTAGAGGGGGGTACAATAACCTTTTTCTCGTCGCCAAGGAGGATCCACTGGAGTTTCATGTTCTATCCGTATGAGTTAGAAAGTTAGTTGAGTTAGGTTGTGAGTTGAGAATTGAGAGCGCTCAAACTCTATTTTATGTAATATTTGCTACTTATGTACTCTCTATGTTGGTGGATGTGGACATGTACTTTGTGATGATTATTAGCTTGTTATTTACTGCTTTCCTAGATATATCTTGTGATAGCTGTGTGGTGGTGTTTGTCTTCCGCTTCAAGTGTTGGCTGTCACAGGTGCGGCAGTGCCGCTCTATGAGCAACAGTGCCACTCCTTGAACGACAGTGCTGCTCAGTGCAGTTCTAGCACTTGTGTTCTCTGATGAGCATAACTGTCATTTGCATCACGATTATTATAATTGACACAGTGTACAGGATCCCACAAAAGCAATGGATCTAAGGGGAGCCCTCACCTCACTCAAATATGTGATTTTTGGCTTCTCATGCCAATTTGGAAATTCGAATTGCCATTCACATATTTAGGTGGAGATCCTACACCCATGGCTCAAAAATCTTAGTTGTTTACTTTTTTTAAGCTCTAATCATATTGTCATCAATCACTAAAAAGGGAGAGATTGTAAGTGCAATCAAGCCCTAATGTGGGTTTTGGTGATAATGACCACGCAATTAGAGGACTAATGAGATTTATCGAGTTGACAAGCAGATAAAATGATAAAGAGGATAATACATGCAATCGTGGAGGCCCCAATGATAAAAGGATGCGGCAATGGACTCAAAAGCGTTTGAATTTCTTTTGTATTTTGAAATTGAATTTAGAAAAAGTCGTACTATAAAGGAGGGTATAATGCACAAGCTTCAACGTGCAACCAAGTGCTCAAAAGATCCACCAAAATATCCTCAAAGACTAGCCACAACAGCAAGCTACCCATTCTTCATATTCTTGGCTGCTTGGCTTGAGTGGCACTGCAGCGGCCACCACATTCGCTAACCTGCCACCGTCATTCCGCAAGGGCCAGGTCATGCTCCTAGAGCCCAACCACCTCCCCTCCGATCCTAGCTCCGTTGTTGCCACCAAAGGGGAGATCTCCGCCACACCCCCCGACCCCGTGTGCAGCTCATCACATAGGATGACCCGACTCTTATCCCCAGACACTGAGTCGTGCTAGGGCGCCCGTGGGTCCTCCACGCCAATGAAACCATTGCGGCATCGAAGACCACGAAGACCGCACCGCTGCCGACGACAGGTCCCCCGTGCACTGCACCAGGGACCAGATGTTGGGGTCCACAAGTCGAGCCCTACAAGCTGCCCCGCCGTGAAGTACAATAGCCTCAGCGATGACAGGGCCGAGCTGTCCACCATGTACTGCACCTCCGTGTTGAGTAGCCGCTTGAGCGAATTGTCGTAGGCCGCAATGTCAACTTCACTGGGGACTGGCGTCGCCACCAATGGCCCCCCATGCCAGTGTTGTTGGGAGAGGGGAGGAAGTTGGTGCTAGCAACGAGAATGTAGCACTAGTTGTATACGAGCACGGTTTTGCGGGTGTGGTTGCAGAACTGCTGCATGTCCTGCCAGGCGTGGGTGCTGCAGTGGAAGCAATCATTGGCGCTGACATTGCCACGATAGATCATGAGCCCGTGGACGGTGGCCGCACCCGTGCTGATGAAGCTAGACATGAAGTAGGCGGCTGAGCTAGACGCGTTCGTCTCAAGGCCTACTATGTGAGAAATGGGTTGTAGTCCTAGTTCCAAACCCCCTTTAGTGCCTGTTTTGGGAATCGGGATGTAACACCCGCGGTGTTAAGCGCCTGATTAGCGGCCTGTCATGGTTAATAAAACTTACCTAATACATTTCATGTGTTTTGTGACTGACATCATGTTTGTATGATTGAACAAGCGGAGTAAAAGTGCTTTTCAAATTAGGATCAACTTAAAAACTTTTTAAGAAAAGATAAATCTTTTGTTAATGATGTATATATGTGTGTTGCTAACCAACCTTGCTTTTGTGCTTAAACATCTCTAAATAAACTTTTGAACAAAAGTTGTTTAGGGTTTGTTTTGGAAAAATGTGAAGAAAAGGTTGAAAAATGTTGAAAACCCTAACCAACTTTTATTTGCTTAATTGCCTTTTGAGAGCTGAATAAATAATTGTTTTGTTAATAAACTTCAAATTTCGTCAATATGAAAAGCTTAGTATAAGTTATGTTCTTTGTGGTGGAGTGTTTGTTTATGATAGATTTGGATGTTTGATAGGTTGCTTAGTGTTCCTAAGTTTGAATAAAATGCTGAAAAGAACCTCTCCAGGAATGTGCCGATCATGCGAAGTTCACCGACGCTGCGGTTTGACGTGTTGCGTTCTCCTCTTTTTGTTAAACACCAAATTTTGGTCCCAAAATAAAGATTGGAGCTTAAACATTGGAGAAGAGCTCTGAAAGTTTAGAAAGTTTTGGAGTAGGTTGGGACCTTCAAAATCTCAGTCAAACAGGGGCAGATCTCATTGTTGGCCACCAGTTCATGAACTCAGTTTTATCGCTGACAGTGCAATCTTTGGCACTGCTTATCTCTTAAACCATCGTGCTAATGACCTTGACCCCTTAATGGCCCTGTTCGGCTTACCCCATATTCGTCTTGTTCGGCTTCTTTTTTCAGCCGGAACAGTGTTTTTCTCTCACAACGATTCAGCCACAACAGTGTTTTTCAGCCAATTCAGCCGGAACAGTGTTTTTAGTCAGTTTCAGCCAAGTTTCAGACTAGCGAACGGGGCCATAAGAGTTGGACAGTGAAGGGGGATGAAGATCTTTTCTTTAGGTAGTGGGGCCCACCGCTTGACCAAATGCACTGCACGGTGCTTCAAAGTGGAGCACATGGCCACTGGCATGCCCTGTTCCTAGTCGCCATTCTCTCCTGTGCATGCACAGGCGCGACCATGGCCGCCCATGCCATGCTGTCCATGCCCTCTGCCTTCTTGAGGACGCTGAGCTGCTGCTCTCGCCCCTGCTCGCCCTCTCTCTTGGCCTCTCCCTCACGCTCGCTCGCTCTGCTCACTGCCATGGCCGGAGCAGAGCTCCTACCGTGCCACATTATGGCCCATCCGATCCTCCCCGTGCTCAACCAACCCCACCAATGCATCTGCCTCGCCTTCCTCCGTCTAGGGCACACGGTCTCCGAAGCCCGTGCCACCGAGAACCATAGCAGCCATCGCTGCTGCCTTGCTTCTGCCAGTCATCACGCAAGGAGACAAGGTTAGCCTCATACATGTGCCTCCCCCATCCTAGCTTGCTATGCCATGCTTCCATCGTTGCCTTCCACACCTAGCGCACCCATCCCTAGCTGCTCAGCCCCGCCGGAGTGCCACCGCTGGGATCGGTCGCTACCGCCCACGGCCATGCCCTGTGGGTCATGACTAGGTGGGCCACAGCCACCGGTGGGCGTGGGCGAGGCTACCTCTGCCCCATGAGCCATAGCCACTGTCGTCGGCCGCCCACCGGGCCGAATCGGCGCTGGCCGGCGCGCCGCAACGCTCTTCTCTGCTCTGAGGAAGGTGACGGACGAAAAAAAGAATAAGAAGAATTCTAGGGTGTTAAGTGAAATCTTTATGACTCATATAAATAGTGGTTTGGACCATTTTGTTGTTTTGCGAAAGTCTAGGGTCCTTCGTGCAAGTTTGTCGCCCGTGCCTAGGCTGCCGCACCACGCCCACGCATGGGTCGGCCCATGCTCGATTGAGCCAGCTGCTGCTGTTGCACTGGGCCGAGCCGAGCTAGCTCCAGCCTTCCCCATTTTGTTCTCCTTTTCCTTTTAATTTGCAAAACTTAAAAATTTCACCAAAAAAGTGTAGAAAAATCATAAAAATGCCAAACTTGTTTTGTTGCACTCCACACAACTAGGTCTATGCATTAGAGGTATAATATCATGTGCTTTAGTTTAAAGTTTTTGATGTAGTTTTGTTGTATCCATAGATATATGCTTTTATGTAACTAATTTATTGATGGAGTTGTAGTAGTCGAAATGCTTTGAAAATTTTATGGTAAGCTAATGGTGATGTGTGTAGCCTATTGTAATAGGCTTGTTTAATAGTTTTAAAATAGTTAAAAAATATATAAAGATGGGTGTCGACTAAAGATGCTCGGCAGTCCTCCGAGGGGTATTCCACGAAGGTAGATTGATCGGTGGTGGTGCGCGTGATAGGAACCGGATGGTGACACAAGGCACAGAGTTAGTGATTTAGACAGGTTCAGACCGTCTGATCGACGTAATACCCTACGTCCTGTGTCTTTGGTGTATTATATTGAGATGTATGTAGATGTCGACTAGGGGACCCCTGCCTCTCCTTATATACTCTGGAGGGGTAGGGTTACAAGGAAAGTATCATATTTGGTACTATACAATATCTTGTGGTGCACGTCGACCAGTGTCGTGCACGCCTTGATCTCGTGGGCTGGGCCACCTCTGATGATGCGGCCCATGTCTTCTCTTGTGGATACTGGGGGTCATATCCCCCATAGCTAGTCACCAAGCGCCTTGTATCCTTTGAGCAACGATGTATTAAATAAGTCCGAGCACTTTGATATGAAGCCGATCAGTTTAACTGGTGATCCGAGCAGTGGAAGTCAAAACCAACCAGTTTAACCGGTGACCTGGGTGGTGAAGGTCGAAGCCGACTAGTTTAATTGGTTAGGAGACCTCAGACTTAGCCAAGTAAGGCTTGCTAGAAGGATATAATGGGCTCAAGATAAAATTTGAAAATTCTTCAACTTAGGAGAAGTGTAGCCACTTAGACTCTGTCAATAAGGAGGGTAAATTAAGAAATAAGCACTACATTCATCGCCAGGTGAAGTGTAGCCACTTAGTCCCCGAGCCTACTGGAAGATGAAGAATGAATCATGTAGCATGGTCAAAGAAAAGAAGTCTGAAAGCTTGCCGACATTATCTAACATGCGCGTATCAAGACCCCAGACGTCCTGCCCAGGATTAGCACCCTGATCCGAACAGCATGGAGTAGCTTGATAGCACACCGATGAGATGTAGCAAGATCCGACCACCAAGGGAGTCCTCAGCTTAGCTAGCGATGTTCGAGCACCGAGGAGTTCCCAGCGTAGCTGGCGATGTCTAAGCATTAAGGAGTCCCTGGCGTAGCAGGCGATGTCTGAGCATCGAGGAGTCCCCGGCGTAGCTGGCGATGTCCGAGCACCGAGTAGTCCCCGGCATAGCTAGCAATGTCCGAACACCGAGGAGTCCACAGCGTAGCTAGCGATGTTCGAGCACCAAGGAGTCCCCGTGTGTAGCTAGCGATGTCCGAGCATTGAAGAGTCCTCGTGCGTAGCTGATGATGTTCGAGCACCAAGGAGTCCCCACGTGTAGCTGGCGATGTCCAAGCATCGAGGAGTCCCCGTGCATAGTTGGCGATGTCTGAGCACCGAGGAGTCCTCGACGTAGCTAGCGATGTCCAAACATCGAGGAGTCCCCGATGTAGCTGGCGATGTCCGAGCATCGAGGAGTCCCCGGCGTAGCTAGCGAGCACCGAGGAGTCCCTGGTGTAGCTAGCGATGTCCGAGCACCAAAGAGTCCCCGCGCGTAGCTGGCGATGTTCGAGCATCGAGGAGTCCCCGCGCGTGGCTAGCGATGTCCGAGCACCGAGGAGTCCCCGACGTAGCTGGTGATGTTCGAACACCGAGGAGTCCCCATGTGTAGCTAGCGATGTCCGAGCACCGAGGAGTCCCCACGCGTAGCTAATGATGTTCGAGCACCAAGGAGTCCCCATGTGTAGCTGGCGATGTCCAAGCACCGAGGAGTCCTCGTGCATAGTTGGCGATGTCTGAGCACCGAGGAGTCCTCGACGTAGCTAGCGATGTCCAAACATCGAGGAGTCCCCGATGTAGCTGGCGATGTCCGAGCATCGAGGAGTCCCCGGCGTAGCTAGCGAGCACCGAGGAGTCCCTGGTGTAGCTAGCGATGTCCGAGCACCAAAGAGTCCCCGCGCGTAGCTGGCGATGTTCGAGCATCGAGGAGTCCCCGCGCGTGGCTAGCGATGTCCGAGCATCGAGGAGTCCCCGACGTAGCTGGTGATGTTCGAACACCGAGGAGTCCCCGGCATAGCTGGCGATGTACGAGCACCGAGAAGTCCCCGGCGTAACTAGCGATGTCCGAGCACCGAGGAGTCCCCGGCATAGCTGGCGATGTCTGAGCACCGAGGAGTCCCCAGCGTAGCTGGCGATGTTCGAGCACCGAGGAGTCCCCAACGTCGCGGGCAATGTCCGAGCACCGAGGAGTCCCCAGCGTAGCTAGCGATGTTCGAGCACCGAGGAGTCCCTAGTGTCGCTGGTGATGTTCGAGCACCGAGGAGTCCCTAGCATCGCTGGCAATGTTCGAGCACCAAGGAGTTCCCGATGTCGCTGGCGATGTCCGAGCACCAAGGAGTCCCCGACGTAGCTGGCGATGAAGCACGAGCGACGAACAGTCCGATCAACTGGTCAGCGATGAAGTCCATGAACCTAGCGGTCCGACCAGTTGATTGGTGGAGAAGTCCGAGCACTAGGTGGTCTGATCACCTGGATGATGATCCTGCATTACAAATATGTAGAACGGGCAGTACATGATGTAAAAATATATGAACTCTGGAGAAAAATCAGTAATGGTGATGAAATAGCGTATGTAGCTCAGTGATCAGTTGGCTTGAACACTTAGTGTTATTCTGAAGATGCATTTATATTTAATACAAACCGCCCGAGCAGTTAGTGTGTAGCTGAGTCTTCAGCCCTAGCTAGCCCGTTAAGCATAACACGGAGCGCAAAGAACAAAGCGTCACTAAGGAGCCACTGTCGACCACCCATGACGTAGAGGGCAGATGCTCATGCACGTGTAGGGAGGAGGCAGAGACAGGGCTGTCTCTGGGGACATCCGAGCATCAACATGACTGTTCAGCGGTTCGCCTTAGACTTAGCTATATGTCATCTTTAAGATGGTATACATGAAAGAAAATTGTTTAGAGAGCAAACATGGAGAAAACAACTTGGAGAAACATTATGGCAATATACGAAGATTGGAGAATATTTAAAAAATATTAAAGCATGACTTAGCTTTAAACAGAACGTCTGGTCGGCGGCGTATGGCGTTATCTGGTCGGCAACGCGGGCAGCTCGCTTAGCGGCTTGCTTGACGGCCAGAACGAAGTTGATCTCGTGTTGGAGTAGGATGGACGTAGTCAGAGCTTGGCGGTGTCAATCCGCATACGAAGACGTGCGCCGTGGTTGTCGAAGGATGTTGAAGCGATCAGCTGAGTTGCCATGAAGGATGTTGATCTTGAGTTATGCCATCTGGTTTGCTAGGGATTAGCGCACACAAGCCCCACGGTGGGGGCCAACTGTCGACAAAAAATGCTTGGCAGTCCTCCGAGGGGTATCCCATGAAGGTAGATTGATCGGTGGAGGTGCGTGTGATAGGAACCAGATGGTGACACAAGGCGCAGAGATAGCGATTTAGACAGGTTCGGGCCGTCTGATCTACATAATACCCTACGTCCTGTGTCTTTGGTGTATTGTATTGAGATGTATGTAGATGTTGACTAGGGGACCCCTACCTCTCCTTATATACTCTGGAGGGGTAGGGTTACAAGGAAAGTATCATATTTGGTACTATACAATATCTTGTGGTGCACGTCGACTAGTGCCATGCACGCCTTGATCTTGTGGGCTGAGCCACCTTTGATGGTGCGGCCCATGTCTTGTCTTGTGGATACTAGGGGTCATATCCCCCACAATGGGAAATGTGTGTCATCTATGGGTTTGAACTACTTTTATGTCCTATGAATTCATAATATGGCTCTAGTGAAAACAAGGATCGGGAGATGGTTGTGATCCTCGTAGGAGCACATGGTACTAAGCAAGGTGTCCATGGCGCAAAAGTTTTCTTTCTTAAGAGATATATCGGGTAGGATCGATGTTCACTCTCGAACATTGTTGAGAGCAACATTTTGATGGCCATAGGGACATGGTTTAAGTTTGAGTGAGGATGATAATGGACATTCCGTTTCACAAGAAAGCTTAGGTGAAATGAACGGGGATACGAAATTCACCTCCTCGAATGGGTTATGGGTAAGATGCTGCTTCGCTATTGGACTTTCTGAGTAAGAGATAGGAGTGGCGAAAGTAGTTTTCCCCAACTTTTGACTAAGGCTCCCTTGGGACATTTTTTCTTGGAAAAGCTTTTCAAAAGGGTAGCGTAAGAGGAGATCCAAATCAAGGATGGCAAATATGTGGAAATCTAAGTGAACCTCGGTTTTGTTTATTTGGATTGGCACAGCCTTGGTAATCCCACAACACTCAAAGATGAGCCCCGAGGAACTTTTGAAGAGCTGGTTGGTTGAAACTAGCAACATTTTGCCAAAAAGCTTTTCACAAGGAATTCTGACATGATATTAGTCACGACCGTGGAATTGTGAAGGGCTTCTATGATAGTTCTCCTTAACGAGCAAGGTAGCGTCATGGAAGGTGAAAGAATCTAAATTGCTTCAGAAAAGCGTTTCACTTCCATTAAACATTCCTTCAATGGTTCTACCTTAGGGGAAACTTCTTTTGTTGTGTGCTTTTTGTGCCAGGAGTGAATCAAGGTATTGCCATAATCCTCGAATTTGATAGGGAACTTCGAAGGATAAATTATTCTTTCCTTCGGTGTTTGTGGTTTGGGTGAGGGCTCATGAATCGAATCTAAGGGTATGGATGATACAGGTTTAGATTTGGCTGATGAGGGCTCTTCAAAGCTTGACATGACTTTTGCCTAGAGAGATTTGGTTTTTATGATGGAAGAAGTGTGTGTCTAGGAAGTTTTTAAGGAATTTTACTTGTTCCATCATAGTTTTGTGTATAAAACAACCTCCGATAGTCACGTCAAGGCATAGATCAAATTCCATGTCGAGACCCAAAAAAAAGAGATGCAACAACAAGCTGTCGGGTAAAGACATGTCTAGGCAGGAGTGTATTAACGCTGAAAACCTAGCCTAGGCTACACCTATAGATTCCTTCTCGTACTGTTCAAAGTTGAGGATCTCCGTTGGTAGAGAGACGATATGAGATATAGGGAAGAATGCAAGACAAAACTTATCCTTAAGTTCATCCCAATCCCCATTCATGCTTTCTATGGCTTGAGTGTACCATTGCTTTGCCCTCTCTATGAGAGAGAAGAGAAACAATTTCCACTTTAGAGTTTCTTGTGTCATGTTAGAGATGCTTAGGCATGAACACATTTCCTCGAACTCTTGTAGGTGATGGCAAGGGTCTTCGTTATCATGCCTTGAGAAGGGTTGTGCCCAAACCATGGCAACTAAGCTAGGGCAAAGTTCATAGCCAGATGAAAGCTTTGCTTTTGAAGGTGGCTCAAGGAACTCGCCCTTTGAAGCGAAAATATTTTGACAAGGTGTTGGCTTCATGATGGAAAACATAAAAGAAATAACTATTTTGTTTTTGTGAAAAGAAAAGATAAAAGATATGAGAACGAACTAGATTCAAAGAAAATATAGCAATTGTTCCCTAGCAACGGCACCAGAAATGCTTGTTGGTATTTTTTAACGCAAACAGAAATAATCCACAAGCGCATGGAATTACCATTATAGCACTTCACCCGAAAGTATTCAGGATATCGTATTTTCCATAGGGAACGGAGGTACTCTTCTAGCTAGTTCATCCAAGGACAACACAAGGATAGAGCTGACAAGGGTAGAGATGGATTCTTATGATTTATGGTCTATGGATAGATAAACTCCACTTCTACTTACTCACTTTGGGCACCAGTTTACGCTTGGTTTGCCAAGCGATACTGGCCTTTAACTCTACGCTGAACCCAAATATGGGGGATTACAAGGGACGGATAGGGCTATCACCACCTACCCCTCAACCATGGGGAATGAGGCAAATGAAGGTAGCCTCTAGTCTAGACACCACATCTACGCTATCGATTACTACTCTAGAATCGTATAGGGTTATTCGTCTCTATCAGGAGCCCTCTACTAGAGTATCCGTTACAAGAATGGATGACAAACCCACAAGCAAATAGGAGTAAAGCTTAGCTAAACAAAAGACATATAACCATAACAACCACGAACACTCACTTAGTGGAAGAATCCGTTGAGGTACAGGTGTTCGTCGAGGTACAAGTGGGGCAAGACTACTGATAGGTCCGGCACTTCCCCAAACTCTCCCTCACATCTCTCCCTACTACTCAACCTATTGACGGTTGTTAATGTCCATCATAAACCATCAACATGTCCTACATATATACTTAATTCCATCACCAAATATAGGAATAAAGGTTTAAACTAATAAATTCCACAAGTTTTGGTGAATATATGAATGCAGGAGGATTTATCTAGAAAACAGATCCTAGGACCACCGTCATGCACTCTAAATATGCAAACCGACATCAATACGTGATTCAACCCGTGAAACCTGTGGAAACCAACTCAAGACGGAGTCCAGGCCATGTCACCGGAGAGGGAGGCCCACATGTCACAGGAGGAGGCCGCCAGCCCCACCTGTAGGCCAGCCGACCTATGGGGCCCACCTGGCAGCCTCTCCTTTCTACGTCGGTTTCCCACCGCCTTTGAGAGTCCATCTCCGCCGTTGCTCAAGGTCGGTTCATAATGAGGGCTCAGATTTGACGTTGCCATGGATTTATGGGTCCATAGGACTCCTGGTGCCCCCTATACCTCCTCTAGAAGGGCATCCATTGAGAGCAATCTCATTCAGATCAAGATACACAAGATGAATAGATCTAGAGTTCTCCAATGTAGTAGATTAATAGCTCGGAAGTGAGGGTCGAGTTGGGCTCATGCTCACGTTCTGGCTAGTATTGGAGGCTCGGTAAAGCCATTGTATCTTCACTTATTTATCTTATGAGACTTTATTATCATTATATCATTTTTTTCTACATGGTTATACTTACTTTGAATGTATATCTTGCTTAGTTAAGGTGATCTTTACTTTTGTGTGCGGGTTCATAGAGCGCTTAGCCTGCTAGTTTACCAGTTGGGCTAAGTAGTCAAACCTCATATTAGCCAGAATAAGCCTACTTTCATCATCTTCGAAGATACCAACTCGCACGTCGGCAGCAAGAAGACAAGAACCATGATGGCAAGATGCCACTACATCATGGCACGTATTCTCATGCCAACAGACATCATCAATCAATGGTGGACTGTCGACTATCTCGAAAAACTATGAACGATCATGATCGCAAAAATGACATTCTTAAGCCATTGGAGATGAAGCTTTCACGCAAATACCAATGAGGTCCCTTCTTCAACCATCAAGATGGTTGGCGTATCACTATGAAACAAAGAAGAACTCTCCACCATGCCATTAGAAGACAAAGACAATCAAGGAGGAACTTGAGTTTTCATCGCCAATGAACACCAACTCGTCAGCCAAGAAATCCACGAAAATCAAGAAAGGTTGACAGAGAAGAATACGCAATTGTTCGTATCCTCGTCTCCTGGATCAGATGGTGCAAAGACAAGCTAATTAAGAGGTCTTGCTCAATAGACCTAAAACCATGAGCCCTCGCTGATAGGCAAATCGAACAAGCTTCCTTCAAGTATGTTTATCACCAGTCATTTCAATAAAAAGAAGGAAAACACAAGGTATATCCATCCAAGCATTGTGCAATATGGAATCACATTCTCAAGAGAATTCTATCATCTAAATTTGATTTTGCATTCTACAAAATTCAAGTGAGGGGAATGGAGTTCCTTAAAACATCTCATGCCATGTTGCTAATTTGTCCTGGTCATTTTTACCTTTATGAGCAAAATATTGAATTTTTGTTTGGAATGTTAGGAGATCATTCATAGAAACAAAACAAGGTTTGATGTATTCTTTAAAACAATTTTACACATCTTTGCCTTAACCTTGTTGAAAATTTGAATTAGTAGTGAACGATAAAGGCATATCATTTAAAACATGGGATAAATGTTCTATGCTGATTAAAATATTAAAACCAACTCTACTATAGCACAAAAGATAACCTTTAGCTCTATGACAACATTATCATTGCTTTGAATTAGTTGTACATTCCTTCGTGTATGTGCTATCCACTAATCTTTTACAGGAATGAAACAATGAGTGGAGTAGAAAATCCAAGCAGAATGCCAAGACCAACAAAAGAAAGAGTAAAAAGATCGTATGACAAAAGGATGAGAAAGAACGAGTACAATGTAGGAGACAAGATGCTCATGGACAACTTAAGATGCTAGGTTAGTCAAGCAAGGAAAGTTTCAAGCTGAAGGAAAAGACCACCACAAGTCATCTACCCTTCGTCACATGGTGTCATCACACTCCAATGATGAAGGTGACATCTTAAGGTAAGTGATCATTATTTAAAAAGCTTCCCTTTGATCTTGGTATTTACATAAATGAAGAAACAGACATGTTTGAGTTACAACTTTGCTTGATCCAACCTGATTAGAGGGGGAGGCCCACATGTCATAGGGGGAGGCCGGTCGGCCCCACCTGTTGGTCGGCTGGCATATGGGGCCCACCTGATAGATTCTCCTTTCTATGTTGGTTTCCCACCGCCTTTGAGAGTCCATCTCCACCGTTTCTCAAGGTCGGTTCATTACGAGAGCTCAGATTTGACGTTGCCATGGATTCATGGGCCCATAGGGCTCTTGGTGCCCCGTATAAAAGCCCCCCTATACCTCCTCCAGAAGGGCATCCATTGAGAGCAATCTCATTCAGATCAAGATACACCAAGAGGAATAGATCTAGAGCTCTCCAATATAGTAGATTAGTAGCTTGGGAGTGAGGGTCGAGTTGGGCTCATGCTCAGATTCTGGATCTAGTCTCAAAGGTTCAGTAAAGCCATTGTATCTTCACTTATTTATCTTATGAGACTTTATTATCATTATATCATTCTTATCTACATGGTTATACTTACTTTGAATGTATATCTTGCTTAGTTAAGGTAATCTTTACTTTTGTGTGTGGGTTCATAGAGCGATTAGCCTGCTAGTTTATTGGTTGGGCTAAGTAGCCGAGCCTCGTGTAAGCATGGTGCTTATACGATGCTCTTCCTATGAGTGCACCCTTGCTCCCTGATCATGGGGTAGTAGCGGGTGGTGTCAGCCCCGTCTATCCTCTATAGTCCACCCCATGTTGAGCAGGTTCTTAAATTGTAGGACCGTAGTTGCATCAGTAGAGTTATCTTTTACGGTGTTCTACCATCTAGCAGCATTCCGAAGTGCACAAGAGTAGAGTTAGTCTTAGCTATAGTTAGGTGTATATATATACTTTGATCATGAAATAAGAATATCATAGGAATCTACCTCACCCGTTATTCTCCTAAGTTAACTAGTTATTTATCCTTAATGATCTATCCTCTTAGTGTCATTATGCTTAAATCCTATCTTTATATTTACCCCTGCTCTAGCTATGCTGGTATGTTGATTAGTAGATATTCCTTTATTATCCAACAAATCTTTATTCTATTGTTTTCCTATGGTAAAATATAAATATCGATACCTGGAATACTCCCGGTAAATTGCTACAATGGTATTCTGTGCGTTTGTAGAAATATTATATTTTAGTTTGCACTCATAAATACCAATACAACCCTAGATAGCTATGGCCTAAGCCTTGGAGTGAAGCTCAAGTGTGGTACGCTCTTCCTTCGTGTGTTGTTGTTGAGTGAGGGGGAGGCCTCCTGTTATAGGTGCAGAGGAGGTGGTTTTATCCCTGGAATATTCCTTCTCCCTCATAAGTGAGCAAACCGACCTCCAGGTGCATTGAACCTAGACCAAACCTCGGGAACTGACCTTGGAATGGTGGTAACTGACAATCGGCAAAGGTTCGGGCCAAACGGGCAGGTGGGGGCGGCCGCACCTCATGTGGGCTAGCATGGGCCCAACTTCGGTGGGAGCCTTCCCTTGGACTTCTTGAGTGGGCCTGTTGATGTTGATGCCATTTGGAGAAGGTTTGGTTTGAGGTTGGTCTTGTTTTCCTCCTGGTTAGGCCCTGTTTTGCCTGGTAATGGGCTTGCTCCCCTTGGGCTCATGCCGGGTATGTGTTTTACTATGTTCTTTGTATACTTTAAGCTCATTTTCAATGTTATTCTGACATGTCTTCCTGTAAATGATGAATCATCAAAACTCGTGGAACTTATTAGTTATAAGTCCTAGTTCTAAGTTTGGTGTTCATTTGAGTGAATTTTATGCGTGTTGGTGGTTATTTTTAGATGTTAAGCACCGCCAACAAGCTGCGGCTTCTAAATTCGTCAACACGGACTTACACTCATCAAACTCATCACGAAGGCGCTTCACCTCAGCTGACGCACCTATCGCCTAGCATGCCAGTTAGAAATCCACAAGTAATCATTGCATAAGATGCTCGGGCAAGAGCGAGGTTACCTTGGAGTTGCTTTCGCAGTTCTTCTGCCTCCTCTAGAACAAGCTTCCGCTTCTGCTTCTCCCTCCAATATGTGGAACCTGAGGCCTGAAGAGCGACCTTCTCTCGAGATAAGCCAACAATTACCTGAGCAGCAGCTGAGATGTCTGGATAGTCAATGAATCACAATAAGAATAAAAGGAAGAAGCCTCGACAGAGCTCCTACCTTGAGTTTCGTCCTGATGGCGCTTCAAGGTTGCCACCTCTTTCTTCAGCTCGGCTATCCGGGCTTTAGCCGCTCCATCTGGCCGAGGAAACCTCTCATGTATGAATGTAGATTTTGCCAAGTTCTCCTGAATGTACTATAAGCAGTAGAAGTCTTAACTTCATTCAGATCAAATCAACCCAAGACTCGGGGCTAGACCCATAGGTTCCATTGTGTGGCCTCGAGCAACCAAAATAGCGATGCCATCCCGACGGACTCGTGGGGTAGGCGATCAGGGGTTGAGAAAGTAACCAGAATATCCAACAAGGGTCGTACCTTTAAAGCTCCACCGATTGAGCTCCTGTACAAAGTCCCCTTTGCCTTCACAGCGTCAGCCAGGGTCTACAGCGCAGCCGCCAGGCTGTCCGTGTACCCTGACAGGCTCGCTAACTCCCGACAGCTGGAGTTGAAATGGCATCGCTCCTTAGGGTCATCAAACAGACGTTCGCCCTCGACGCCGAAAGCCTGCAATGACGGCCCTTCCTCGATCGACTTGGCTAGCCCGAAAGCCGAGAGGAACCATACGGACATCGTTCACCTGTGGAGGCGAGTCCACATGCCTCAACCCCCAATCAGGATCGTCTATCGGCAATACACTCAAAGACGTTCCCAACGGGTCGGGAAGACGCATGGATTCAACCACAGGGTGTTTTCCTCGAGCATTCAGGTCAGGGTCACCCTGCATGAGTTCCTTCTTGGATGAAGGGGAAACATCCCCTGCGTATTATCCAGTGGTGGGGTGCCTGTACCAAAAGAAGGCATCATATCACTAAGGGTGGTCTGACCCAAATTCCATTCTCTGAATTATTTGTCACTGAATCCTCGCTCTCGTTTAGGGGAGCTCCCGATGACGTAGCCTGGCCAATGTTGCCCATCATGGTTGCTAAGGGCAGTGTATCTGTGCACACCGTGGTGCCACCAGAGCTGCATTTCCAAGAGGAGAAAGTGTCAGGAGCCGAACACTCCATGGTTTGAGGCAGCGCAATGAAAAAACTTACATATTTTCATCATCCAGGATGTCCACTAAGGCAGGCTTCCTAGAGGGCCTGCGTGAGATTTTGGATCCCTCCCCGTAAGGGACATAATCCGCCTTGGGGCCGAAGTCGCCCATAATTAAGGCTGACCCGGGTGATGACTTGCCTCCAGCGGACGCACACGACCCCAAGGACCTAGGCACTACAACGGGCTTGTCGTGAGTCAAACTGAAAGTAAATCAAGGTCATAACCGACCATGGCCGCCCAACTCACCTGGGATCACGGGTGCCTGTTCGCGGTGTTGCCTCTTTTTCTTTGGCCTGGGGGCTGCTCCCTCAACTTTGACGCTAATCTTCACCACGGCGGCCCCGCGTCTCCTCGTCAGTACACCCGAGCCGGACAAAGTGTGGTTCGTCTTTCTCGTCTGAGGCTTGGGGTAATGGCCTTTAGGCCCTCCCAAATCTGGGGAATCTCGCTCCCGTCTGCCGCCATGGCTGACCTCATTGCCTCAAATTTTATTCAGGGGGCTCTAGAACGGTATCCTGAGCGAACCTGTGAATAAGAGGGATAGGTCATAAGGACTTGATTGAAAAGATCAACAGGCACGTGGTGATGACTTACCATCCCCTTGTTGTAGCCAGAACCTGAGCTCAAGGGCTTCACCAGGCGATCTTTTCCCGAAATCTACGATTTCGGGCCCAACACCTTGTTGGTAACGACCAAGGTTTTCATTATCGGAAATAAAAATTTATCGGAGGTCATGGATAAATAGGATAAGCAAGATATATCAGAAATATCGGACCAAATTCAAAAAAATTCAAATTGTTTTAAAAAAATTCGTAGAATTTGACTTGAAACTATTCCTAAGCTATTAAACATCACTTGTTCACAGATAAAAACAAGAATAAAACATTATAGTGTGGGATTGTCGCACGGCTGAATTTGGGTTGTCTGTGTGGAAGCAGGAAAGAAGGGAAAAATTTGACCGATGTTAAATTTTATCGGACCCTATGGATAGAAAGGAAATTTCGGAAATTTCCGTGAATTTCGGCCGATAAAAAAAAACCTTGGTAACGACCGGCCGTCACCTAGAGTGGGGTCATCATCTCGACGGGGTCCCTAGACGGGCTCACGGCCTCGAGGGAGTCACACATAAGAGCTACGTGTTCCTACAAGGGCTAAATCCACCTCCGGAAGAAGGCCGCCAGGCAAGCTTGGCTGGTGACGCCCCTCTTCCGATGATACTCCCACAGGTCATTTTTGAGTATGTCCGCCTCCTCCGGCTCAGATCCCGACAGATCTTCTTTCTCTGTCATGGGCAGAGGAGGGGGGAGCCTGTGGGAATACACCGAGGCAGAACAGTCATAGACATAAAACCACTTCTTCACCCAGTTTGGGATGTTGGAAGGAAGATCGATGTGAAAAAACAGACCTGTCGGCCGCCTTTATCCAAAGACTACCAGTGGCTTTCCACCCCGATGAGGAGCACATTGAAGCAGTGGCAGAACAGCGCCCAGTGTGGTTCAATTCCCGCATAGTCCTCATAGAAGGAAATAAACATTGCTAAGAGCACTACCATTCGGGGTCAAGTGATGCACCTGAGCATCATAATAGCGAAGGAGATCCCAAATGAAGCAGTGTATCGGGACATTGAATACGCGGCAAAAGAAGTCAACGAAGACCATGATCTCACCGGTGTTGGGAGCCCAGATATCTTGGCCCAGAGCGCACCGGTACCCCAAGAGCTCCTCTAGAGCCAAGAACGCTCCCACAACAAGGACCTTAATGTCCTCCTCCGTCGCCGTCGACACCTCCCATGGAGAATTGGGGGTAGAACCTCTTCCGCCCATGTTGCTTTTCATATCCATACCCTCTTCACTCACTAAGCTGACCACTTTGACTTTTTTGGGCAGGGTCTTCTTCAGTGCCATCACTGTGACCGCCGAAGGTAAGATCTAGAAATGGTGGCGTCTGCTAGGTTAAGGTAAGCGGAGGAAACAACGAGACTATTTTGTCGGCGGTGGCAAAGGTACAGATTGTTTCCACCCTCGGCTTCTTATAAAGGCGATTAAGGTCGAAACCCTGGCTTAAGGCCCAGTGACCCAAAATATTCAGCTGTTCGTTTGGTTGATTCGTATCGTTGCTGGTTCGTGAAGAAGTACTGTTAGCTGGTTTGTGTGTGAGAGAAATAATGTTCCGGCTGGAAATTTACGATCGTTTACGACAAGCCACAGCCAAACGAACAGGCTGAATATTGCTGGTAAAACTAGGTGGACCAATACTTGGGTCCCTCTAGCCCGGCGTAGCCCACCAAATCAGTTCAGTGCTCTCGATGGTTCTGGACTATGGAACCGTTAAGCCGACCCAACCATTGAAGAGTGAGGGGGATATTCGGGAGGGTCACTAGTATGATCCTAAAACCTCTGGTACTCAAATACCACGTAAATCTCCTGAGTAACCGAACAAGCTCGAAGTACTGTATTTCGACAGATGCATGCCCCTTAGTGGGAAATAAGAAAAATGGTTGGCCAAGGGCTGTAACCAAAGTATGAGCTCCTAAACTATGGAGAAAGAGTTTTATGACATGCCCATGATGGTCAGGTTTTGTCCTGTCACTCCATATCACTATGGAGCGGACGCCCACTCGTTCTACCCATTATCACCTCGAAGAATAACATACACTAAAGCTGCTTAGTAGTTCATGCGTTCGTTGTTCACCCTTAGTGGTCCCTAAGCATAGGGTCACTGGCTCATGAAGCCTCAATGACTGCTCAGTCAGTATGATTTTAGTACGAGCACTTGCATCACCCGGTGTAAGACCACGCGTCAATAAACCCATCAGGTTGGGTGGGGGGCCCGAGAAAATGCAAGAACAGTTCGGCTGAATGAAAAAACTCCAAAAACCCGAGTCAAATCGAGAGAGAGAGAGGTAACATCATTCAATTATGTTAAAACACCCTTTTTCAATTAACTCTGTTACATTTCCCATCACCAGGTACACAAGGCAAGCAACTCATCAGAGATCGCTACGTTTACAATAACAAAAACCTTGTATGTGCAGGATTTCCCTACACTCGGGATGGCGCCGGCTGAAAGCGAAGAAGCTGGTGAAAGATGTATCTAAATCTAGGATGCCTTTCCCAGATCTCCACCAGGACCAGCGACGCGGTAGAGAAGAAGCTTGAAGGATAACATCCTCGTGGAGCTTCCTCTACCATCTAGGATGAGGAGGAGCTTCACGAGAAAACCCGCCATCATCATCTTGTTTAACACTAGGGAGGAATGCTTGGCATAGATCTGTGCTTCAAGCCACCGAATCGATACATGAGGGGTTGTCGGTCGAGATCTGTGGGCTAAAAGGTTACCCTGCAACAGCAAGTTGCAGAGAGCCTCACCGCCCAGAATTTCCTACAGATATTACAACACAGCAACCCCAAGTGCGCCAACCATGTGCAAGTCCAGATGACGGCACCGATGTCGATCCGGGCCACCAATGGTATTGTTCCTCCCCATCTTCGTGGAACTTCCACTACCACCTAGAGCAAGCGGCCATGAGTAGGCCACTAGGAAGGTTGACTTTGAAAGCCTTCTCCCAGTGGCGGCGAAGCCGCTAGGACACACCAAGAGCCATGGTGAATGGAAGTTGTTGCCACTCTCTGACACTACACCACAACACCAAGATTAGCGATGGACAGTCTGACGCTAAAAGCGGCTATAGCGACAGATAATCTGACGCTAAAAAGTTATAGCGTCAGACTTCTGTAGACGCTGTAAGTCCTGTCGCTAAAAATCTTTAGCGTCAGACAGTCTGCTGCCCTGAATATTTATAGCGACAGATAGTCCATTGCTACTTTTTAGCGACAGATAGTCCATTGCTACTTTTTAGCGACAGACTGTGTGATGGTACATATGGTTTTAGCGACAGACAGTCCAACGAGACAATTTTAAATAGTTAAAAAAATAAAAATTAATCCATCAACAATTGTCCACAATAATACAAATGTCACTACACAACTAAGAACAAACATACACCAGTGAATGGCGCGCGCCATCGCGCGCCTACACATATATATGTATATTACACATGCTGATGTTTCCAAAGAGCTTATGCATATTTATATTACACATGGTCACTGGGTGGAATAATTGTCAGACGCTCAATGTGGAGTCCTCGATGAACTGAATGAATACATAAGACGAATGGATCATTACCAGCATCCTTGTATCTCTCTTCGACGCCTGCAATGAGCATGTTCCTTACCAATCCAAACTCTTGAGCCTCCACACATGGCTGTCCATCAGGTCTAACAAAAATGCAAGTGTAAGAAAAATTAACATACAGATTCATAGATTGGCATTCTGGATCTTAAATGCACAGAATATACTCGAATATAAGAAACCACTTTGTCAGATATATCAGTGAAAGGTCTAAGGAACACATCGATTCATCAATTGAGGGCAATAAGTTGCAAGGCAGATAACAAGGTAGAAACAATAAGTTGCAGGGCAGATAAACAACAACAAAGCTTCTTAGACTCAAGCAAAGTTGGGGGCAGATCAACAAAAAATATTAAAAAGAAATCCTACAAGTATTGTATAATTCTTACTCGCCTTCTAGAATACCTGTCAAGCTCTGTAAATAACAACCCATCGGATAAGCCAGCTGCTACTGCCATTCTTGACTGCCATTCTTGCTGGCTCGACTGGTCTGATGCCATCACTGTATGCAAGACTTCTATGGACTTGTACAGGAACCTGTTCTTGCCAAGTGAAACAAGAATGACATAAATATGGAGAATAAAAAAAGTTTCACATGTATGCATGACAAATGAACCCACACTACCATCAAATGTTTCTCAAAGATTAAAGCAAAACACAAATAAACAAGAAAATGTGCACACATTTACATGTCACTTTGGAGGACTAAGATAGTAAACATGGACAGCATTTGGAGTAGATTATCCAATAGATTGAATTGGTTCTTTGTTTTCATACAAATAGCTCTATGTAACAGGTGACTGACTGACTGAAAAACAAGGAAAAGCTGCCACAATCCATCAATGTAACTGAGCCAGAACCTCAACCTATGAATAAACAGGATTTCAGCCACTGCTAGCTAAAAATAGATACCACAGAAATCTGTCGCAGCTGCACTCACACAAGCAATTTTCTCATAAGCTGATTCAATCACAGAATATGACGATGCATATGAACGTGGACGGTGTCTATTGACAATATAACTACCAGAAATAAAGAGATGATGGATTAATATTGTAGGTGAGATGGCAAAGTAGATGTACGGGTCCTCATCAAATGGTATAAGAAAGTCGTAATTGATTATAAGAATAAACAAACTATATATTCACTTTCCTATTTTCTAAACAAGATGTGCAACATCACAAGTCATATGCGAAGTAACCTCAGCAGAGGTGCCAGCTATATTTGCAGTTTATTTGGCAAATAAGAAGATATCTGAAACCCCTATTTCAATCTACCAAGTGAACCAGATCCATGATACCATGAAATCAAAAGCATGGGGAATAAGAAGATAGTGCCTCTTCCCATATACAACAGAAGACCTTAATTTGAGTGAGTGAGTCTTAACTTCCTACCCATTTTGTTTTAATAAGAGCTGGATTGCATCGAATGGACTACAGTCTTTTAGATTTAATTGCGGCTATGTCACTTACTATTGTTGTGGTTTTCAACAAATAGTTGGAACGAAGAAGCTGCTAAACAGATTAGGGACTGCTACTGGTATTTAATTTTTCATATTTCCAAGACTCTCGAAGAATTTGTGTCAAAGGATGGTGCTTCACCCGTTGCAATTGACTGTTTCAAGGAAACTGTAAGTACAAAGTTCATGACATATGCATACAAAACATCCAGTTTGTTCTTTATTCAGGGTAGGTACTCCAAATCAACAGTAACTGAGTAGCTAACCTATGTAATTTTCCTACTTTGATTTATTTGAAACGTACAGATAACAGTTGTGAACTTCAGTTTACATATTTCAGCACAGTTCATAGTGGTTGGATACATGTGCAAGTAAAGTTACAGTTACAATTTTCATCTCTAAACAAATGCCTTCTTTCTCCATCATATTTAGTATAGCTATTACCTATAAACTACGACCTGGCAGCATATCACATGTATAGGTACGACTTGGGTGAAGCTCGGTCTGTACTCGTGTGCAAGGCCAATATTTGTCCGGGAGATGAATGTAAATGGGCACGAGCTGAATATGCGTGCGAGGGTGGGGCCCATTTATTTTTGACGACAGACAGATTGACAGTGTACCTTGTTTTAGCGTCGGACAGTTAAACATTAAATATGAGTACCTATGGCGATAGACAGCAAATCGCTAAATGAGGATTTAGCGTCAGATTGTCTGTGAGCTATCTTTAACGTCAGATTATCCATCGATAAAAAAAGTTTTAGCGTCAGATGTCTGACCGTGATATAGTGTTGTGGTGTAGTGTGACTCAGTCTAATGCTAAGAGTTGGGGGGATGAGGATGGAGTCCAACGCTCCCCCTCCCCGGCTTTAATAAGCACTCTGAGGACGGTAGGGTGGGAGTAGGTGGCTAGCATTAAAACGCGACGCGGCCATCAAGGTGACCTCACAGGTCAAAGCGTGGGAATCAGGACGGCTCAAGCTCCCCAGGCGTTGCAATCCTTATCTTCAACAGGATTCAGCGCGGGTTCAGTTGCTACCCCAAAATCTCAAAAAGTGCTACAGTACCCATCACATCAAATCTTGCGATACGTGCATTGAGCATTAAATGTAGACGAAAAAAAAACTAATTATACAGTTTGGTTGGAAATTACGAGACGAACGTTTTGAGCCTAATTAGTCCATGATTGAACACTAATTGCCAAATAAAAACGAAAGTGCTACGGTAGCCCAAATTCCCAAATTCACCCAACTAAACACGCGCTCAATCACGCGCAAAGCACCAACCGAATAAAAAATGGGCAGAAACTCTCCCGAAGACTTCTCGAGACTCGAGGGGCTACACCTACAGTCGAGTAGAACACACCAGAATACTCTGATACTCAAAAGAAAAACAAGCGTCTGCTAAACTTGTGTTCAAAACCTCGACACCTGAGGAATCATAATTGGGACCTACAGTACCCGAAGGTTGCAGGGATCTGTTGTGTCCAAGGGACGGCACGGCTTAACAAGCTTGTCATTAAATTCTACGGGGGCTACTGTCGGATATATGGGCATGGGGTACCCTCACCGGCCAGATATCTGACAGAGGGATGGTTCGTCAAGAGACGTCGAAGGATGAAGCCCATGAAGGCCTGACGAATCCATCTGCTTGGAGTACAAGGCGAATCGGCATCATCGTATCTAGACAGTAGGATGAACCTGATCTGTTACACTTTCCTAATCAATATCAATCTGTTAGTCTGATCATCCTCATTGTAACCCTACCCCCTCTACCTATATAAAGGAGGGTAAGGACCCTACGATCGAGACGATTCCATCTCTTATTCCTTCATCCCATCTACTACGTAGCTAGGAACAACAGCCTCTGTAACCGAGCATACGAATACAAGAAGAGCAGCTTCACCCTGACTGGACTAGGGTTTTACGCTACAGTAGCGACCTGAACCAGTATAAATCTTGTGTCTCGTGTGCTACCATCTGATTATATCTCACGCGAGTAGTTGCTAGGCTTTGCCAGAGCTAAATCATCCAACAAAAGGTTTCCATGAAGAACGGCAACAGCCTAGTTGTCTAGTGCGATCAATCCTTCTGTGAAGGTCTAACTTAGTAATCCAATTTATCCTTAGCTTATCCTAGCATCTTTTAGTGAAGCAGCATTCAAAGAAAAGATGATCAATGGTTTCTTTCTTCCCTTCATTATAGAGCACACAAAAACTATTGCGCTGCACGTTAAAGTTTCTTCTTGCAAGCATGTTCTTCATGTTTAGCCTGTCTAGCAGAATCAGCCATGCAAAGAACCTGATTCTAGGGGTTACCTTGGACTTCCAAACCAAACGAAAGACCACCAGAATCTGCATGGTTAGAAAGGCTAACTTGTAGAGCTTGGCAGCCGAATACAAACTGTTACCCCAACAAAAGATCCTTTGATCAGTTCCTTCAAATAGCGCAAAGGATTGAATCAGGACTCTTAAATCATCTAGTTCTGCTGTCGCTGCTTGTGATATGCAGATGCTGAAAAGGCTTCTAGACTACTAGCTTCACATACCTCCTTGACCGACATATCTGGTTACCTAACAAAGTGAGCAATATTTGGGAGAGTCGATAAGACATTCACTTGCCTATCAGTGTTTAGTGTATGATGACCGGCAACACGTTATAGGGTTATCCAGGATGATGATGGAAGAGCTTTGGCGTATGTAAAACTCGACGGTGAACGCAAAGGCAACGATTTATTCTGGTTCAAGCTGCTAAATAGCATAATACCTACGTCCAGTTCGGCATGTGGCCTTGCATTAGATTGTTGTGTATGATTGATTATACAAGGGGGAGTGCTTTTGCCTCTCTTTATATAGTCTAGATGACAAGGCATATTGATCTAGTCTCACAATAGAAGAGTTCTAGTTCTATTACAGAAGTTAACTTTTATAGTAATCCGACTAGGTCGGTCCTTCATAGCTTGGAATAAATGCCACCTTGTTCCATGTAACAGCCCAAAAATTCATATAAAAAAATCACTCGAATTTAAAACCTATTTTCAAAACAAATTCAAAATTATAAAACAATTAGAGCTCCTTCTATTATCTTTTTCTCCATGTCCCCAAAACACCACAGTAGCACGCACACCACCAGCCACAAAATCTGCATGAGTCAACTAGCACATCACATCACCGTCCTCAGTGTTCTCTCTTGCTCACACAACCGCTCACTCCCTCCTCCAATGCTCAGCACAGCACTAGAAGAAAAGAGATCACTCCCCGTCACTGCCATCCGTGCACGCGCACGTCGCTGGCCGTCCTCGCACCTTGGCATCTCCATAACTCCGACGTCCTCCACCGATGCCTCGCCACCGCAACCGCCAACCCCCCGCGTCAGCTCCGGCTGCAACCTCAGAACGCTGTCACATCGCCATTATGGAGCACGTCGCTGCTGCTTCGTGGACGCCGCAGCTCACCACGCCACACTCCCTGCAAAGCTGTAGTCGCACGCCGTGCCACACCGGCGTCAGCAGCGCCACTCACGCCGGACGTCCTTGGATGAACACGCTCTGCAGCAGCCATGCATGCCGAAGCGTCGAGCGCCCGGGCCCCGGCCAAGCTCGCCAGCCGCTCCCTACCTCAGCCGCCTATAAAAGGAGGCCTCACCGTAGTGCTCTCCATCACCCAGAGCCCACCCATCCACCCCAAGCTCCACGCTGCTCACTCTCTGTACTCCTTAGCAGGCATGCTGTAGGTTGAGATGGCAAGTAGTCGTTTCTAGAACTTAATCACATCGACTAGCTAAAATAAATATGGAATTAAATCTATCAGTCTAACCAAGACTACACCCCTCTATCTATATTATTTAACATCTTACAAAGATTCTAATTAAGCAATTAAGATACCAGGCTAGCAAGAGCTCACCTAACTAATTTTAGAAGCAAAGTCATATAAACATATACCACTAGTACTTTAAGAAACGAGGGAGTTTCTATACATACTAGTCAGCAAAAGCACAAAGCTTCTAAGCTCACTAGCGATGCTCAATAACAAAGCAACCAATGCCAAATTAGAGAGCACAAATACTTAGCTACTCAAACTAAACAATATGACTAATAAGGTTACACAAACCAAATTAGCCACGCAAGGGAGCTACTTCTTATGCTACACAAGCAAGAAGGTAACTAGTGAGCTACACAAGCTAACTAATTACAAGAGCAACTACACAAGCACAATGTATGTGAAAGTAATTACAAGCTTATGAAAGGGGATTGCAAACCAACGGGAAGAACAAAGTTGACACAGTGATTTTTCTCCCGAGGTTCACGTGCTTGCCAACACGCTAGTCCCCGTTGTGTCGACCGCTCACTTAGTGGTTCGGCGGCTAATTGGCATCACCCGCCAAGCCCGCACGTCGAGCACTGCAAGAACGTACCCTGAAAGTGAGGGTAGCTCAATGACACGCTCTACTATAGTTGTTCTTCGTGGCTCCCACGGGGCGAACACAATGCCCCTCACAAAGCTCTTCTCGGAAGCACCGCACAAGCTTCTTGCGGGCTTCGACGGAGACCATCACCAAACCGTCTAGGAGGTGGCAACCTCTAAGAGTAACAAGCACTACCGGCTTGCAAGACGACCACCTAGTGCCACTCGATGCAATCGCACTAGAATCACTCTCTCACACAATCGAATGATCACTATCAAACATATTTGAGATAAAGGGCTCCCAAGCACTCTCAAGCATGAACACAAAGTCCCCCAAGGTGCTTAACACCTGCCATGACCGAGACCACCTTCTATTTATAGCCCCCACGAAAATAGAGTCGTTGTATCCCTTCACTGGGCACAGCTCAGGGTGACCGTATGCTCCGGTCATATCGACCGGACACACCATGCCAGCGTCCGGTCAATGGATGCATGCCACGTGTCACCTCCATTCAACATTAGTCGCTTGATCTCAATGGTCAAGTGCTGATCAGACACAGCACAATGCCAAGACCGGACGTAGCTCTGTCGAGTCTGGTCGTTTCCAGAGAGGTTCCATTCATGCCCGGACGTGTCAGTTTGATCACGACTGGATGCAGGACTCCAGCGTCCGGTCACTTCCAGTAAGCTCCCAGAGTTGCTGAACCGTGACTAGACGCGTCTAGTTGGTCACGATCGGACGCAGCATCAGCATCCGGTCCTTTCTCCTCTTCTCTGTGCCACCACGTCAGCGGGATCGGACGCACCCACCCAACATCTGGTCACAAAGTGACCCAGCGTCCGATCGAAGACCGACGCCTGCGCCTTCACTACTGCCATTGACCAGATGTAGGACCCCAGCATCCAGTCACTGCATGACCAGTGTCCGATGTACTCTGTAAAACTCTATCTTTTCTGTACGGGCGGACACTCCGCCGGTGAAGTTTTGAAACCTTTTTTTTACCAAGTTGATCGACATCAACTCCAACTTCTTCTCCATTGTAAATGTGCCAACACCACCAAGTGTACTCCACCATATGTATGTGTGTTAGCTTTTCACAAACATTTTCCAAAGGATTAGCCACTCAACTTGCCACGCCACTCGATCCTAGTGACGATGCAAAGTTAGATCACCCGAGTGGCACTAGATGACCGATATGCAAACAAGTTTGCCCCTCTTGATAGTACGGCCATCTATCCTAAACCCAGTCATAAACTTCTCTACACACCTAAGACCGGTGAAATGAAATGTCCTAGGTTATACCTTTGCCTTGAAAATTCCATTCCTTCTCCTCCAATGTTGATGCAACACATGCACCAACCAATCACCAAATGATATGATCCGCTTCATATCATCATGTGACCATACTGGTTCATCGATCTTGACTTTACTTGTTTTTTACCGTTGCCTTCGTCCATCAGCGCCAAGTTTTGCTTAAGCTTTACCGCCACACGGTCCATCGCTCCAAAGCCTCTGACTTGCCCTTCACACTTGCAACTGGTCCATCAAGCCAAGTCTTGTCTTGATCTTCTCCACCTTGATCACATGACTCAATGTCATGTCTCATGTGCAATGAGCTCCTTCATCATCACAGTGTGAGCTTTACCACACCTCCAAGCCATTTTCACCTTCATGGCATATGTTGCTCACGCATATGTACTTGTGGACTAATCACCTGTGTATCTCGCATAAACAAAATTAGTCCACCTAGGTTGTCACTAAATTACTGAAAGTGCATCTAGCCCTTTAGTGGGTTTTGGATGATTGAATGACAACATGATTAAAGGTCTAACCCGTTTACTAAGTATGGACAGGTAATAGGTTATCTCACAGGTACTTAATGAAAGCCAAAATGATGCGTTGTTGTATAAAACAATCTAGTTCAAGCACAAGACAACAATACAAATGGAATTCATGCAAAGGCTTATTTATTATGGGATTTCCATGTTCTATGTGAAAGCAAGCTTGTAAGAATTAATTAATGAGATATGAGGGATTGCATATAGAATGGTCTTATATTTGAAGCTTGCTAAATTGAAATAAAAAAGATAACAATATAAATGAATGGTTGATTCAACTCAAGATGTGACTTGATGGCTTAAGATGGTGAAGATAGCAAGGAAAGGCTTCGAGGTACTAAGCAAGGGTGAAGGGCAAGCGACGGCTTGGCGACCAAAGAACCAAGCTAGGGTGAAGAAGGAAGTACTTGCATTTAGTTGAGGTACTAATCAAGCTACGATGGTCATATTGATGTGGAGGATCAAATCTATATTGGACAAAGTGTTTGAAGTGACTTGATGCATTTGGAGTTATTCATATTTGATGAATGGAATCAAGTCATGTGCTCAAGATGGCTATGCTCAAGTGACAAGATCAATATCAACATGTTGGCACCCTTACTTGATGAAGATTGAAAGAGACGGCATTAATTCAAAAGAGGTCAACTCAAGCGGTATAAATTCATTTTTCCTTTAATCTTGAGTTTAATAGGTATGTCGTACTATTAAGAGGGATGCATCATGTTGATAGATAATATTTCATAAGTGCTTAAGATAACCCATGTGAGTTTTGAGTATTTGAGAGACAAAAAAGCTAACTAATTTCTTACTGGTCTGGCAATACCAGACGTGTCCGTTATTCATACCAGACGTGTCCGGTATTTGCCCAACAATAGTAAAATTGTTGTTCTTAGGTTGGTTCATCGGGAGTTCCGACGTAAGTCGAGAGTTCTGGGAATGGTTGGGAGTTCCGACGTCTCACGCTTTAACTGGCATGGAGAGTTCACTGTGGTGGTCATACCGGACATGTTTGGTATGGACGACCAGAGGCCAATGGCTAGTTTTCAAATGCCTTGAGGGTCGAGAGTTTCGACGGTCAGAAGTTCTGGCATGAGTTGGGAGTTCCAACACCTCACATACTTTAACTCAGTTACCATGGTTTTCAAATAAGCTGAGAGTCAGGAGTTCCAACGTGAGTCGAGAGTTCCGACGGTCGGAAGTTCCGGCATTCATCGGGAGTTCTGACGCCTCACAAAGTCACTGTAACTCTGTTACCGTTGGTGCAATCTAAGTCATATCGGACGTGTCCGGTATGTATGGCAACGGCTATATAACGGCTAGTTTTTCTAAGGGGGCTATAAATACCCCCAAGCCTCCACCTTTGGAGGCTGCTGATTCTGCTAGTTGCTATACATGTTTTTAGCATTGCCAACTCTCCCAACCCTCTCTTAGTGAGTGATTGATCAAATTTGCCAAGTTAGGTTTTTCTTCTTCCTGCCAACCTAGCCGCCTCTCCTCAACCTTCATTGGTGATTTCAAGTTCCACCATGAAAAGGAAGAGAGGGAGATTGGATCGGAGGAGATTTGCATCAAGATCGAAGGCTCCGGGACTTGGATTTCCAATCATATTTTCATTCACTCTCTCAAGGTACCCTAATCTCGGACCTCATCCGATCTAAGCGGTTAGGGCATGATTTTGAAATCCCTTCGGTAAAGATGCTACATTACCTGTCTAGAAGCAATGCCAAGAGTTTGGATTGGATTGGTTGAAGATTGAGCCAAGGAACCTGGTTAGGGTTGTTGTCCGCTCATACCGGACGCATATCGGACGCATGGGACAGCAGAGTAGATTTTGCTCCCTTGTTTCAATCCTCTCAGTGGTTGATTCTTAGGACTAACTTTAATTGTCTATTGTGTTTTGTGAACCTTTTGACATAGTTTGGTTAAGGTGATTACAAAGCATAGGATAATTATTCTTATTTCTATATTTCAACTAAAATAAGCTATCATTTGGGCATGTATCTAAAATTCCTTGCAAATCTTTGGATATAGGACAACAGCTATGAGTGGAAGACAGGAGCCTAGGTCCAAGCATAGGCATGATCCAGCTTTGGAGAAACACAAGAAGGCAAGGCAGGAAATGCATCCTAGATTTAGTCAGCAGGAGCAGGGCAGCAGCAGGGGACTCTCTAGAGCTACTAGGGGTGCTCCATAGTACAAAGAGGGAGACAACAGTTCTTCCTCTAACACAGATATAGAAGAGTATAGAGTGGAGCCCAGTACTAGGAAGAGGAAAAGCACTGATAGAGATTCAGATGGTGGCAACTCTGATGATGAGCAAGAGATTGAGGAGGAGCAGGCAGTACCTCCAACTCAGCACTAGCCAGGTCAGGGTATGCACTATGGTTTACTTGAGCCACATCCACCTAGTGTACCCTCTTATGTTGCCAGTGTTGACTATCAAGAGAAAGGCATGACCAGAAGGGCAAGAGATGAAAGAAGAATTGATCCAAGGGGCTTGTCGAGGATTCAATTTGATCATTGATTTCAGACAGCCTTTCATATGGACTTCTACACCAGTGTGATCCTCACCAGGAACCCAGTGATTGTAAGGTCTCAGTGGATTGACTGGCAGTACGTCAAAGATTTGTAGAAGGCCTCCATTGATCACGCTATTGCCATTTGTGAGCATATAGGGGTTTATGAGATTATGGAGTTCCAGCATGACTGGAACACAGAGGTGGTAGCTTAGTTCTATGCCACCCTATATGTTGAGGAGGATGAGAGGTGTATGCACTGGATGCTTGAGGGTCAGTGGTATAGTGTTGATTATGATGCTTTTGTAGCTCTACTTGACTTCTCAGATGATGATCTTCAGAAAGATAGGATCCACACAGAGGAGGTGTTGCCTCTAGAGCAGCTTGCCTACATGTACCCACCAGGGGGTGAGAGAGGAGCAGTGGAGAAGGTTCTAGGTCTTCACCCTACTTATAGATACCTGGACAGGATGTTCAAGAAGACCATTGATTGCAAGGGTGGAGATAAGAGAAACATTGCAGATTACTCTAGGAACCTGCTCCACACAATGGCACCTAATGCATGACCTTTTAGCTTCTTTGATTTCATATGGTGCAAGATTAGGAGTGTCGGCAAGAGGCCCCTCAAGGGTTGTGATTTTGCTCCCTACATCATGCACATGATTGAGCAGGTCATAGGGCATACCTTTGAGTATGACAAGGTACATAAGGCCCTAAAAATTGTTGTAGACTTGCCTGAGGTTAGGGTACCTCTAGCAGGACCAGGAGGAGCAGCAGCAGCACCAGAGGCAGATGCACCTATAGGTGGTGCAATAGCAGTACGAGCTTCCCCTCTACCACATGCTCCTTCTTGTTCTTCTTCACATCGCCGTAGTCCTCCTTCTCCTATTCACAAGATGTTCAGTGCTATCTTTGGAATGTGCAAGGACATATGGACCTATCAGCAGAAGGAGAGGGAGGCTAGGAGGAAGGATACTCAGACTTTGAAGCAGATTGCTTCTAGACTTGAGCTTGATCCTCCTAGATCTCCACTATCAGATGAGGCAGCTAGTGAGTCTAAGACTGAGGAGCAATAGCAGGGTAGGTACGACACAGAGTTTGTTGAGTTCCTTTAGTGATAGCAGCAGTAGCAGCAGGCTCCAGAGCACCCTGACACTTTACCACTATAGGCTCGAATGCCTACTCACTCTAAGCCATGTCCTAGTGCTATAGACGAGTATGCTTTAGACTAGTGGAGTGACCTCATGGGTAGTTTCTATGACCCGTCTGGTGCGGGTGGTTCTCATCTAGCCGGTGCTACACGCTCAGATGATGAGGATGCTAGTAGAGATGAAGATGATGATGAGTGATCATAGCTTTTAGGGACAACTTGCAGCACCTTTGTGCTTAGTATGTCATTGATGGACCTTTGTGGTGATAGATGACAAAGGGGAAGAGAGACTGATTAAAGCTTCAGGATAGTTTCATTTGCTTATCTTTGTACCTAAAGATATGTACTACAGGTTGTAGTTTCTTGAGCTTCTTTTTAATTTCTGAGCTTCATTGATGTATCTTGAGTTTGAGATGAGACTTACTTATGCTTTATCTATGTATCTCTTGAGACATGATCTTTATTTATAATATATTAGTGGCTTGTGGACTTGAGAAAATTTGTAATGAGTGTTATGTGTGACATACATGTGTTATATTTATTTTCATAAGGACTATGCATGCTAGAATGAAAATATTTGATGTGATGTCTTTATATTTATTCTTGTGTGATATATCTTGACATATGCATCATGGATTTACTTTGTCACACACACATGCACTCCACAGATGCAATGATTTAGGGGGAGTCTCCT
The DNA here is from genome assembly GCF_019320115.1 of Miscanthus floridulus. NCBI lineage: Eukaryota > Viridiplantae > Streptophyta > Magnoliopsida > Poales > Poaceae > Miscanthus > Miscanthus floridulus. The sequence goes on from NC_089591.1 coordinate 7,256,441, forward strand.
ATATGTTTTAGTATGTGCAATTGACATTTGAGGTCATTTTGTCAATTCTAATCATAAGCACATATTAAGGTGGAGCCTCTCATAAATCATTGAACCCAAAAGCTTAAATGTTTATATTCTTTCATAAGCTTTAATCAAGTTGTCATCAATCACCAAAAGGGGGGAGATTGAAAGTGCATCTAGCCCTTTAGTGGGTTTTGGATGATTGAATGACAATGTGATTAAAGGTCTAACCCATTTGCTAAGTGTGGACAGGTAATAGGTTATCTCACGGGTACTTAATGAAAGCCAAAATGATGCGTTGTTGTATAAAACAATTTAGTTCAAGCACAAGACAACAATGCAAATGGAATTCATGCAAAGGCTTATTTCTTGTGGGATTTCCATGTTCTATGTGAAAGCAAGCTCGTAAGAATTAATTAATGAGATATGAGGGATTGCATATGGAATGGTCTCATATTTGAAGCTTGCTAAATTGAAATGAAAAAGATAACCATACAAATTAATGGTTGATTCAACACAAGATGTGACTTGATGGCTTGAGATGGTGAAGATAGCAAGGAAAGGCTTCGAGGTACTAAGCAAGGGTGAAGGGCAAGCGATGGCTTGGCAGTTGAAGAACCTAGCTAGGGTGAAGAAGGAAGTACTTGCATTTAGTTGAGGTACTAATCAAGCTACGATGGTCATATTGATGTGGAGGATCAAATCTATATTGGACAAAGTGACTTGATGCATTTGGAGTTATTCATATTTGATGAATGGAATCAAGTCATGTGCTCAAGATGGCTATGCTCAAAGTGACAAGATCAATATCAACATATTGGCACCCTTACTTGATGAAGATTGAAAGAGACGACATTAATTCAAAAGAGGTCAACTCAAGAGGTATAAATTCAGTTTTCCTTTAATCTTGAGTTTAATAGGTATGTCGTACTATTAAGAGGGATCCATCATGTTGATAGATAATGTTTCATAAGTGCTTAAGCCAACCCATGTGAGTTTTGACTATTTGAGAGACAAAAGAGCTAACTGATTTCTTGCTGGTCTGGCAATACCGGACGTGTCCGGTATTTGCCCAGCAATGGTAAAATTGTTGTTCTCGGGTTGGTTCGTTGGGAGTTCCGAAGTAAGTCGGGAGTTCCAATGGTTGGGAGTTCTAGGAATGGTCGGGAGTTTTGACATCTCGTGCTTTAACTGACTTGGAGAGTTCACTATGGTGGTCATACCGGATGTGTCTGGTATGGACGGCCAGAGGCCAATGGCTAGTTTTCAAATGCCTTGAGGGTCGGGAGTTCCGATGTGAGGCGGGAGTTCCGACGGTCGAAAGTTCTGGCATGAGTCGGGAGTTTCGACACCTCACATACTTTAACTCAGTTACCATGGTTTTCAAATGAGCTGAGAGTCGGGAGTTCCAACGTGAGTCGGGAGTTCTGATGGTCGAAAGTTCCGGCATTCATCGAGAGTTCCGATGCCTCACAAAGTCACTGTAACTATGTTACTGTTGGCGTAGTATAAGTCATACCGGACGTGTCTGGTATGCATACCGAATGTGTCCGGTATGGCAATGGCTATATAATGGCTAATTTTTCCAAGAGGGCTATGAATACCCCCAAGCCTCCACCTTTGGAGGCTGCTCATTCTGCTAGTTGCTATACATGTTTTTGAGCCTTGCCAACTCTCCCAACCCTCTCTTAGTGAGTGATTGATCAAATTTGCCAAATCAAATTGTGGGTTGAGAGAAATTCAAAAGGAGATCAATCCAACCACTTGAGCACTTGTGCATATTGTCTATTTCATGATTTGCATTTGTTACTCTTGGACTCTTCAGTCCTAGACGGTTAGGCGTCGCCGGAGAGCACCCGAGAGATTGTGGTGTGCCTCGAAAAGTTTGTAATGGTCGATTCCACTGCCTCAGAATCAACTAGTGGAAGGAGGAAAAGGAGATGGAAAAGACTTTGGCTAGAGTGACTTCATGGTACCCTATAGGGCTAACCTTCGCTGGGTCGCTCGTAGCCCCCTCAATGGAGAGTAGGACTCAAATGAGTCCGAACTTCGGTAAACAAATATCGTGTCTCAATTCACATTTCATTTGATATTTGTGTTGCTCTAGCTCTTGTGCAGGTTCCCTATGTATATTGTCATCTCTAGTAGGTACCTGTAGTTTGGCTTGAAGATAGAAATCGAAAGGAGCAAGTTTGGGGCTGCTCTGCAGAAATTGTGTATACCGGACATGTCTGGTATTTGCTACCTCTACCTAAAAATATTTATTCTCTGGTCTAACTTTGTGTTGCAGGGTTGTAACTTCTAGATATATTCTTTATACCTTGTTTACTCTATGGCTAACTTGTGAGGGGTGGTATTACTCTTAATTTGGAGTTTCCATTTTGGAAACTCCCTTTACTAATCATTTCCACATTTAAAGGTGTTAATTTTTAGAAATGCCTATTCACCCCCCTCTAGGCGGCATCCTAGGTCATTTCAATTACCAAAACCACACAGGGACCTTTCACACACTGCCCTCACCGATCTCCTCCCTCAAGCAGCCAGCAGCCAAGATGGTAAGCCTATTGGAACCCCCTCATCCTCCTCTCCCTCTCCATGCTCTTGGATTTAGGAGTGGTGGCTAGAATCACCGGATGATGAAGCTCCAATAGTTGTCCATGGTGGATGAGCCTTGACGACCATGCCTCTGCCTCCCTCTCTCTCTTATTTTATTTTCTTTCCCACCAGCAAGTCATGACCAGCCACATATCTCTCCATCTCTCTAGGCCCATACACACGTACACACCACTATAAATGGGCAACGGGCTAGCCCAGCCCAGCCTGGCATGGGCCCATGCCAGGCATGGCCTGAAGGGGGTCGGGCTGGCACAACACGTCGTGCCAAGCCAGGCATCGTGCCTGACCGATGACCTAGGCATGGCCTGCTAGGCCATTTTTCAGGTCGGGCCAGACCGAGAAGCACGGCCAAATCCAACTTGCCCGGGCTGGCCCAAGGCCCATGAAGGAGTGGCCGCTGCACCAGTGTAGTGACGGAGTTGGAGAGGGAGCCGAGGTCATAGTGGCGGCTACACGAGGGCATGGAGGAGGAGGCGAATCTGCTTGGGATGAGGGATGGGGAGGCCAAATCTATGAAAGACAGAGGAGGCTGCTGCCGCCGCCATAGCCCTCGATGCTGCTACCGTCGTAGCCATGTAGGAAGGCATGGAGGAGGCAGCTGAGGTCTCGTGGTCCAACTCTAGGTGCAGCATCGCGTGAGGGAGGAGGAGGTGGCTGCTTGTGTTGTGGGAGGCGAGAAGGAGGTGCGTCGGCACCGGCGGTGCAGAAGCCATGGCGTGTAGTCGAGTTCGTGACTCGTGACTCGGAGTCAGAGGCAGAGTGCCAAGTACGGCCACTGGGGATAGGGGTGGGTCGGTGGGCTAAATGGTTGGGATAGGGGTGGGTCAGTGGGCTAAATGGTTGGGATAGGGTTAGGAACATGGAGGGTGCGAGGTGGGCTATTAGCAGGGCGTAGCCACCGGGCCAACATCAGGCCTGTTTTTTATTTCTAGGCCAGGCCATGCCGCCCGATGTGCCTGAACAGTGGCCCAGGCATGGCCTGGTGTTTTGGCCCGGCCAGCACGGGTACAGAGTAGACCGGGCTAGGCCGTGCTTGGGCCGGGCCAAAATAACAGGCCTCGTGCCAGGCCATCGAGCCACGGGCTGCATGCCATATATACACACCACCAAAAGCCAAACATTGTCGATCCATCACTCTCACATGATCTCGTGATTAGCACCTAAGCTTCCTGCATTAATGCCTTTCCATTTTTTAAAATTATTTAATAAGCCAATTTTGTAACCTCTATCTCAACCGGGTGCGAACTCCAATTCCTTTGATTCTTCTTCCTAAATTCCTATAAATTCAAGCTCTATCCATCCATACTCCTTTCTTAATTTTAGGAGCTCTTTTTGTATTATTTTATGATTGTCTTTGTTTGTGTGCTGCGCTACTCGTCATAGATGGTGGTCTAATCACGAAGGAGCCCGAAGGACAGTACCGCGAGCAGGAGTTTGGAGACCCATACCATGAGCCAGAGGCTAGTGACCGTGAGTGCGACGCCAAGTTTCCCAAAGGAGTTGAAGAAGGCAAGTCCAACCAATTCCCTTTGATCAGGTTGATCCCATTTTCAAACACAACCCGTAGAAGCCTTTTTACAAACTATTGCATGGAATTTATTTTAGCGACATAGCTAAAACCTAGTTGGATAGCCACCCTTGAACTATTATGACTTGATGATTTTCTTGTTCAAACCTAAGGATTATTGTTATGTCACGATGAGTTATCATTAACTAGTATGCTTAGGACTTGATACTTATCATGGATACCCACATTACTATGTTTTCTTAAATACAATGATTTGCAAAGCAAAACGGTGTGAGTTGTGTGGGATTGTGAAAGGGTTAATAAACAAGTTAGAGATGGTGATTACCCTAGAGATGGGGTGGATCGGGTCCCTATGTGGGATGCCTTGGAGTTATGGCTTGTACCTTTTGTGGTTAAGCATGAAGATATCCGCCTTGTCTCGATTAAGGACTAAGTTGATGTTTTATCTTGCCTAACTCATTCTATAGTGCAACCACTCAACCTTGTGTGTAGCAAGGCTTAGTCTAAATCCCCCTAGTTGGTATGGCAATCACCTGGAGGCAGGTGTGCTATGGGACACTAAGAGATCCATGTAAAATTTGAAGAACTATATATAATGAGCTTTATGAAATACTGAAAGTGAGAACCTTCCACTTAGTGTTCCTATGGTGAGCACCAGTATTTAGCTATAGAGGGTAATGGCTCTGATGGATTTGTGCTTGCACAACAGTGTTAAATTACGGTATCCTACTTGTGGGAAAGTGTACAACCTCTGTAGAGTGTAAAAACTATCTAGATAGCCATGTCTGTAGTCTCGGACGAGTTATGGTTTGGTTACAACAACTAGTTGGGTTGGGATGAGTGAAAACATGAGTGTGTGTGATTTTGGGAAATGAATGTTTTGTGGGAACAAAGGGTTCAACAACACCTAAAACTTAACAAACCCTTTTTATTCAGGAATACTCTTACACATGTGGAAAATGTATGTCTTTTGCAAAAATGGTTTACAAAACTGAAACCTTGCATGTGTCAAAAATATAGCTTTATGCAAATAAAACCCAATCTTATCCTTGATCTATCCATATGTATGTATTCATATCCTACTCCATATGGTAGCTTTGGATTTGTTGAGTACTTTGTACTCATCCTTGCTTTGTTGTATAGAGGAAGACTAAGACTTCATCCCCGAAGTGGCTTACGAGTAAGGTGGTGTCTGCACCCAACTAAGCATGTGGCTTAGGATCGCCAGATGGATAGCTCACTCTATTGTAGATGGACCATTTGGCCCATCTCTGTGTTGTGGTTACTCTTTATTTTAGCGTGGCTTAGACGCCTGCTTCCCTTCGAACTACTATTGTGAGACTATCTGATGTAATAAATGTGTGTACTAGCCTCCTAGGACTAATATTTGTGTCACATTTGAGTTCTCGGATAACCGAGAGCACTTCATTTTGTGTCTTCAAGCAGACCATGGCCCGGCCCAGGTCCATCCGAGTAGTCGACCCCATAGGGAACCCATAGGATACTAGTCCATCACTTCCCAGTTGTCTTTCTAGAAAAGAATTGAGGTACCATCCCCCAATTGACATGTAGTGATGTATCCATAAAGATCCTTGAGACTAAAGATATCTTTCCACCAGAATGAGCCAATTTTACAGGGATCCTATGGTTATAGTACTTGTACCAAATCTATTGAACCCATGGGACATCTGTTTTAGAGTAGAACTTGTGCAATTGTTTCAATAGTAAGGCAACATTTTGCAAACACAGGTTCTTGATACCTAGTCCACCTTTCTATTTTGGCCTCTATGCTAAGGGCCACGTTGGATGTTGGCACTGACGTGGCAGGTTTTGGACCTTTGGTACGCATCGGCAGTAGATCAAGGACCCAGATAATCGCTTTTTTAGTTTGAGGACTCATATGGGAATGTCCCGAAAGTTTAAGGACCTAACGTGCATTTTACTCTATATTTAAGGCCCATTATATCTATGTCCATGCTAGGAGTAAATGTATTTATCCCCTATAGTGAATAAAAAAGAAATTTGACCAACTTAAATAGATAAAAATTAATTGTATGAAGTGTACAACAATTGTAAAGTTGGAAGAGGTGGGAGGTGCACGTGGGTGCCAAGCCGAGCCATGCTCACACATGCATATCCAGGTGTGGAAGATTGGTGAGGTGCAAGCTTAGGGCATGCTATGAAGCTTTTAGATCTTGTGCTAAGAAAGTAATTCATTGCAGGAGGAGGTGCTAATAAGATTTTAGAAATTAGATCGGACCATGTTGAGGTTCCGGTGAAAAACTCCACCACATGGACTCTTGTTGGATGAATGAAGATTGAGCATGCAGGTTGATACCTTGGTAGGGGCACACTCACCTGCTTATGGTTCTGGCCAAACTCATATTTCATGGTCTAGTTTTTATTTTGGGCCAATCTGGTGTAGTGGGAAATGGGCTCAGAAGGCTAGTGGTCCAGTTTGGTTTGGAGTAATACATAAAGTGGATTGGTTTAGGTTTAGTTAGGTTTAGCAAGTTTTGACAATGGCCTCGTCTTTCTCCCGAAGCGCCACCACCCTGAGACTTGACATCATGTCATCGTCCCCTGCTTGACGTGCTGCTCTATGGCTAGAAGCTACATCGTGTATGGTTGGCCATGGCTCTAGTCCTCTGTGTCATGCCCGTCGTGGCATTGACATTGGCGACACCGATGTTGGATGAGGACGGTGTGGACAATGACGACGACATCATTGTGAAGGGCGAGAAACTAGAGGGCACGATTGGGAGCTTGTGTGGGAAGGGGCACAGGAGGTATGGTGGCAACGAAGCCATGGCATCCGTGTAGCACCTGGTTTTAAGGACAAAACCAAATATGCACCATATGTGAGCCCATGAAATCAAATATCACATATAGCTACAAATAAGGGTAATATCAAAAGACAATGCTCAATATATGACGTACTTAGTATAAATGATATAACCTTAGATAGCAACAGTGGCAAGACAACTCCGATCTTTTGGTGAAGACTCCAACTCTACAGGTACAACTGACTAGTTGATCACAAGCCTAATTCCTCCAAACTCTAGCAATCTGGTACCCATCCGGGATTTTTCCAAAGATTTAAAAAGTAAAGCAAGCGTAAGTACATGTCGTACTCAGCAAACATAACATGGGGTTCATGTGGCTCAAAAGGTTGACACTGGTTTACTGCGATTAGCTTTTAGTGAGTCACAATTTTAAGCAACTGAGTAGCATCCAATTTATCATAAGCCCGTATAAACACATGATCAGGTAAACATGAGTAATGAATAGCATAAACAATTAATCATTAATGATCATCTATTACGTAAGAGTTCTAAGGCCACTCATGACCATGAGCATGGCTGTTATAATAGTTTTACACTTTGCAGAGGTTGTACACTTTCACCATGAGCCGTGATTTACCCTTTTGCCCAAGGTGATCAGCCTCTTAACCCACTACCAAGGAAGGTCAACAAGGTTCAGTATGAAACCTTTCAAAGGTTCGTCTAACAAGTTAGGGCCGCTAGGATTCCAATTGGCAAACAGATGTAGATCTCCCCTTCTAAATGGCAGACTCCGCGTAGGCTATACACATAAGGACATAGGCAGCACTATACCCAATTCGTCAAGCCCCTCTTGTGCCATAAAGGTAACCACTAACAAGCTAGAAAAGGTCCTCATACTTGACTAAAGCCAAAGCCATGTGGCACTCATGGTTGTACTGTAAGTCTCGGTTGACCACTTACAGATAAGTCCTTAAGGAGAGGAATCTAGATCACCATAATAATAGCCCAATGCTCTAGCCCTCTTGAGCCATATTGCTAAAAACATCTTTCAGTGTTTATTGCATATACCATTAGTCAAGTTACAAGATCATGGTTTTAGTTGAGCACTAGCATCATACTACCCAATGCAATACCCCATATGTGACAAGGAATCCAATATATCAAATAGCTTGGAAAATTTACTACGGTTGCTAAGGTAGACACATGCATATGATTAAATTATTAAAGTGAATAGTACAACAAGGAAGATCACATGCTATAATTGCCTTAAAACTCAGATCCTTCAAGTCCAAACCTTCAATGAATTGCTTCTGGATTCACCATGTATAGCTCACCGACTGGACAAGATCATAACGCACCTCACAAGCATCCATGCAATCATATACGAAGCAAACAATAGAACTAAATTAGAATAGTATACCAAACATATGAAATAATGAGTGAAAAGGTTTTAAAGATGTTCTACACGTTGCTACGAACAAACAGGTGCAAAAAAGTACACTAATCGGAGCTACGATGAAAAAGAAACATCTACCGAACAATTTACTATAAGCTTCACTTATTTTAACTATATAAAAGCATGGATAAGATATTTCAGAGAAATATCTAAATTAAATTAAGCCAAATTATATTTGATTTAGAAAACCAAGATACAACTAATCTTGTTTTATTTAGAAAAGATAGAAGTGGAAAACCTAAGTTGCTTTTAATTGGAAAACTAATTGCATATAGATTGATTCCAATTAACATTTTATTTGAAAGCACAAAATAACCTAAACAACTGTTACTATCATGTAGATTATGTTGTTACAAATCTAACATGACTTGAATAGATCAAAACGGAGTTAAAACGTAGAAGATATGATGAAAACATTATTGGTGGCAGTTTTGTAAATAACCCAAACTAGATTACGTTTTAAAAACATGAAAATGTATTTTCCAGAGAGTGCTTTGGACTACGGGTTGGAATAAGAAGAAGTGTAGGGACTCTTTAGCAAAATTGCCAGCGAAGGGGTATCTTCTAACCTAGGTCGTTGATCTGGATTTAGACGGCGGCTGACGCTTGGGTTGTTTCCTACCGGCCGAAACAGAAACGCCGGCGGCAGCGACCATTGCCGGTGGTGAGCAACTCACCTATGGGCCATGGTTTGATGTGGGAGGTGCTCGAGGAGATAGAGAGGGAGAGGACGAACGTGGCTAGGGGTCAGGGATGGCTGAGATGGTAGTAGGGTGGCGCAGGGCTCACCTGAGCGGCTCGGGAGCGACGGCGATGCTACGACAAGCTCGTGCAGGCGCAAAGGAGCGAGAGGGGAAGCATACAAGATACCGATGGCTTTCTTAACTTCACGCATAGCTTGGGAATGTGGTCGTGGTGGTAGAAGAATAGCGGTGATGGATATCAATGCGGTGGTGGCGCTTCTAGGTTTTTGGCGGCGCGGCGAGCTCAATCGAGGGTGGCTGAGCATGCTATGGTTGCGGGTAGGGGTACGGCACGGCTCAGTGCTACCTTTTATGAGGCCAAGCTGCATAGGGCACATGCCAACGATGCAGGATGAAGGTGGACTCATCGGATGGAGTCCGAACAAAGCACGGTAGGAGGTAGTGGAAGGTGGTTGATGCATAGGGCCGGGCTATCAGCCAGAGAAAGGGAGAGAAGGGATGATGGGCCTCAGCGGGGATGTGGGCCGCATGAGCTGAGGGCGGAGCTAGGCCACTGCGTTGGCCTAGGCCTATAGAGAGGAGAGCTAGAGCGAGCCACAAAAGAGGGGAAAGAAAGGAGAGTTTTTTTTCTTCTTTTCTGAATTTTCAAAGCCATTTTCAAAAGAAGTTTTAAATCAATTTGAATTTGGATGAAAACCATATAGTACAAAAGAATAAATGTACCAGCATGTATGCACAACAATGTTGTTATATCCTATGATAAATTTTAATTTAATGAAAAATATTATTTTCCTATGTTTCATGAGCACAAAAATACAGAATTAAATCATTTTAGCTATATTTCAAAAGAAGCAAATTTTAGGGTGTTACAGTCCGCGATAGAGCACACAGACGGTGGGGGGGAGATGGGGTCAAAGTAGGGGCAAAGCGACACGGCAGGGGCCCTATTGACGGTGCAAATGACATGAAAATACATAGTCAAAATACCATCAATAGCCTCGGTTTCAAAGGAAGAAAGACATGTCATGAAATTTTTTTATCAATAACAAGTTCCACTTGTGCCTTGAGGTGTTTTCATGCAGGAGATGACAAATGGGGGCAAATGAGCCCGTGAAACCCACATATGGGGGTCGCCTGACCCCCCTGTGGGTCCACTAAGCCCTGACAAGGTGGCAGGATCCAAGAGAAGAACGCCAAAGTCCTTCCCCACCCTTGGATCAAATTTGTGTTTGCTCTCAATGGCTCAAAATCAAGTCACACTGATTCATGGACCCACAACGAAGCAACCAACATGACAAAAGTGGCCAAACACACACTATGACAGTGGACCAACCTTCTAGAAGGAAGAGAGAGGTCCCACCTATCATAGGGGGGTCAGGGGCCAACCAACGTCCATCTTGTACCCACCACCTTATGCATACCTCCATGCACTCCAATGATCTCAACCCTTGATATGATGGTAGTTTGATCCAATGGTGCTTGATGGAGGTCACTCGAATCATTGACATGGTGCTGACTCCACCTCCACCTATGAATAGAGGGTCACATCCCCCTCTCCATTCATGGTGCACTCAAGCTACAAGTGAAGATTAGTATAGCTCCATGACGGCCCACGACGGGGAGGCCCACGTGCATCGGTACATTTGCTAAAACATCCTCGAACCACTAGTGATTCACCCCGAGGTTTGTAGTACTATTCCCACAGTCAGCGTTTAAGCAAACTAACCCTCCGAACAAACTATCTTCACCATGGCTAAGTCCTCGGGCACCCACGCACGCACTGCCACGGCGGCGACGGCACTGGGCGGTCACGCCGGCTAGCCTAGCCCCTCCCCGCCCCCAATAGCGAGCCAATGCTCACCTAGATACAAACACAAAGCAGTGGGAAGTGAAGCGGTGAATGGAGATGCGGTCCTGATCGACATGAACATGGGTGGGTGCGTCTTTAAGAAATCCTAATAAGAGCAGGGTCCATCAAGACCACGAGCACCACCCCCATTCCCACCATTGTCTCTGTGGCCTCCACGAGCGAAGCCACCGATAGCCTATGCCAGCAGCTCCATGGCACGGGCTGACTCACGACGAGCAGCTAAAATCTCAGCCATCATCTCCGCATGAGTCATTGGAGGTGGCGGTGGTGGTGGAGGATGAGCCAGAAGTGGAGCCACATGGCTCTCCCTATTGTCGTTCCCATTGCCCTGGCCACTTTCACCTTGGCCTTCACCAAGACCGTGGCCTGCTCCGGTACTGGTGCTCCCACGATCGGACCTCAAGTTCATCTAAAAACACATAGGAACCAACCATTTAGAACAACCCTCTAGATCAGGAATAAGAGATAAGAGAAACGATAAGACATTTATTGAAGCATTCCTTTAGTTATCCTATCAATTTACTAATCCAAATTATACGTGTAGGGGGAATTTAGTTTTAAGTAAGATTCCCCTATCATGATGCATGCATCGGCCTATACGTTCACTCAAGCCAGAATATAGCGGCATTCACAAAATTTTTGGCACATCGCACGCTCACTTTCCGCTTTGCTAACGATTCTTACGCTGCATAAGTCAGTGTACCTACAGAAAACTGATTAGATAAAACCAATACTGCTATCCTAGATAGACCATATTGGTAGGGCTTATACTTATTTAGATAATTTTATCGCATCCTACTTTTCATAAAACTTTTGTTGGTCAAATTTTAGGTTTTGAAAAAGAGTGATGAAACTTGTAGGCTCAACCTGGCTCTGATATCAACTATGGCAGAACCGCCCGAAATAACATACTTACAGAGGCGCTCGTCTTCTACTAGACACTAGGCACCCCGAGAGCGAGCTACATCAGGCGGATTCCATCGAGCACACCCTAAGTAGAGCCCAAATAATCCACATTTTCCCGCAGGATCCAATAATGAGAACGAGTTTACATTGCCTAGTTTATTTCATACATGCAGAGTTCTCAGAAATATATTATTACAGTACCAATTTTAGAGTGCGAAAAGTTAACAACGGAATGAAGAGAAACATCTATCAATAATATACAAGGATCCATCTGTGCCCATCAGAAGAATCCTTCACACAACGGCTACTCCTCAAGCAGTACCTGCAATAGGGATAAATAAACCCTGAGTACACAATGTACTCGCAAGACTTATCCGACTAGTGGGAATAATGTCCCGACTCTAAGGGATATGATAAGCTTTATGGTTTGCTGGGTTCCCTTTTTTGCGGAAAGCAATACTAATAGTGAATCCTTATTTATGTTATTATTAGCAGTCATGATTAATTCATTATCTAGCCATTCTATGTAAGCACCTATTCTAATTTCAAGCAAGAGTTGAGCAAACAGTTCCATTTCATCACATTTCATCTTTCCATTCTTACTATGGTGCTAGACTGTAGACAAGCCGTACCGGATCGCCCGACGATTTATGAATCAATGTGCCTAACTGGGTACCCCGAAACACATGCCCCGCTTGTACCCTAGGCACAAGCAGGACCAACCCATCACTCTCCTGTCACGGGGTCTAGGTCCCTGTCCAAACTTGGACTCCAAGCCCTCGCTCCTAAGTCCCGGACTTAGTGCGGTGCTTAGACCTCCACCATCCCGGCCTCCAATCAGTTAGTCTAGAAAGAGTCGAAACCCACGACAAGAGAGCAACAAGTCTTCCTTGCCCCCATACCCAAGTATATGCTTGGGATAATAAGTCTGTGACTTGCCTAGAACCCAATGCAATGGCCGGTCCTTAACCGACACAGACAAGAAAAAAGTGTAACCAAGCTATGCCCTCTTGGCCGTAGGACACAACCTCTTACACCCACCAATACCCATACCATATCCCTACCCGGTCTCCATTTTTCCTTTCCACCATTTTATCATGAGTGATCATAATAATCCCTATTATGAGTAACGGCAGGTTACTCACGCTACCGAAATCCTAAGCATAGCAGCTACTCGACCTATACTAGTAGGACTCATAGGTAAGTTTATCTATGCATGTAACTCCATACAATGCTTGTAACATAAATGCACATCATATATATATTCAGTGATCATTTAAAAATAAGAGTTATGCACTGGGGCTTGCCTTGGGCAGGCTGGGTGTCAACAAAGTCAGCAATTGATGGCTCTGGGGCTCCCTCCTGTACGAGAATCTCCTCATCGTACTCCTCAATGATCTCCTCGTACTCCTGGTCGTCCGTAGGCACGAACTCTACCAACTCGTTATCTACATGCATGAAATAATGATGCAACACTTAGTAATACAGCAACAACAACTCTTAAAATAAAATACAGCTATCAAGCTACTAAGCTAGCTCTACCAACTAAGATGCTAAGTTACCTATTATTACCACTAACAGGTATGAAACATTGCATGCATTATCTTAGCAACTAAAGGCATTCCTATTCTTAATATCAATTTACTCTATATGTGATAAAACAAGGAGAACTAGCTACTCTATTTATCAACCTACTCTAGGGCTACAAAAATTACAGTGGGTATCTAATAAGGTTATGAGTCTACTATAAAATTTTTAGAGCTAGCACTTCTACCAATTTGCTACAAAAATTCCTACAAATATTAGGCTAAATAATGCTAAGTGTTCTTAAATGAATTAATGATTCTATCATTATCATAGATAACTATAAAATAACTACACCAACAGGTAGATAACATTTTTGTGAAGTTAACTAATTTTGTTTCACTATTTTTGGAAACCTACAGAATTTACTATAATTTTCCAAAGATTAGCTCAAAACTAAATTGAATAAACATTTACTAATCCCTAGAAAAAGGAAAACTGAAATCCATCCACGTGGCCCACGAGCGAGCGATGCGGCCCACGCACGCACGCACGCACGATCCATCGACGTAGACCACGTGGACGTGGCCCAACCGCGCGATGATAGCCCGCGATGGGGAGGCCCGCACACACCAGTACAATTGCTAAAACATCCTTGAACTATCGGTGATTTACCCCGAGGTCTATAGTACTATTCCCACAATTAGTGTTTAAAGAAACTAACCCTCGAAACAAACTGTCTTCACCACGGCTAAGTCCTTGGGCACCCACGCATGAACCGGCATGGCGACGATGGCACTGGGCGGTCACGTCGGCCAACCTAGCCCCTCCCTGCCCCCAATAGTGAACCGATGCACACCTAGATACGAACACGAAGCGATGGGCGGTGAACGGAGATGCGGTCCCGAGCTCTCTCCACAGCGGTGGACTCCTCCCTATGGTGGCGGCCATGTTCCTATGAGCCAAGGCCCAAATGATGTGAACGAACTCAAGAATGGGCATTAGAAACTCACATAGAACCTACCCGACATGGTGACTTGACCAGGGACGGACCGGGTGAGTCCGGCTAATCACACACGGCAAGCCTCGTGGTGGACAGCGGTGATGCGACCGTGTCAGCGGCGCTAGGAAGGCAGTGGTGGTGAAAATGGGGTGTGCACAAGATGGAGGGGAACAGGGTGAAGACATAGTGCCAAGTAATTGAATGGAGGTAGACGGTGCAAGGCGAATTGGACGGGCGCTGTCGTTCGGTCTTAAGATGGCCGATGGTGGGGAATCTCCAAATTGAAGCTTGACATAGTGTGGCTGTAGCAGTGGGTGAGCTTAGCACGTAGCTAGGTTCCCAATTGCGCTTCCAGCGTGCACAATTGCTCGGATTGGACCGACGCTGCGAGCTGGCCTTGGCGTGGCTCGGTGATGCCAGCGCGACGCCATTAAAGGCGGAGGTGACTAGGCGCAGAGTGGTGCACGCCACTCAAAAGAAATGGAAAAGGGCACATAGGGAAGGTTACACGTGCGCGTATGAGTTAGCATGGCTCGTGCGGCCGCAGCGCCTTAATTGGCAAGCCAACAGCGACGCCAGCGGCAGCGTGCATCGTGACGGAGAGGAGGGCCCGCTGCCAGCCAGGGCTATCGGCCACCGCAGCCAGCTGAGCCTAGCCAAGCACGCGTGCTCGCTCGCACGGTCGGCGCACCGACGATTGCACATGAGCAATGGTGACCACGTCCATGCGATAAAACCGGCTGGGAACGTCATGTGCACGATTTTTAAAGCATTAGAAAACCCCAAAACATTGATCTAATCGCCAAACCACCTATGCAATTCCTAACAGGGCATATTAAGCTACTAAAATAGGTCATGAAACCACCTCACTACTTAATCCAATTCTCCTACAAAAAATATCAAACATAGCTTTGTCAAACCACTTTTCAACTTACGAAATCGACTAAGTCTTGATCGGATTCGCGTCAAGTTCAATTCCCAAGCTATTAGGTAAGCTAGCTAGTGAATTCATTTTTCAACCTCAAGTATTTCATCGTCACCTACACGGTTTGTACTTCCAACTTTACTCAAGTGTTTTCGTTCAATAAAAATTTGCGAACATCCATACTAGTAATTTTTACACGTTACGAACGACCTTTCATTAAGCATTTCCGTTGGTCATTTTAAGTTACGTAAATTGATTTACACCCTATATTACATACATTTACACATAAATATGATGCTCATACAGTGTTTTAGCAAAAGATTATACAATGTAACACCGAGGGTGTTATAGTCTAGTGTGAGAGTTAGAGTCGAGTCGAGCTTGCTCGTTGTTTTTGGAGTAGTCTTCCGAAGAGTTTGGTATAGCTCTTATACCTTTCTTAGCTGACTTTGCCTTATTTAATATATTACTCTTTCTCTACTTTACTTAGTATAATATTATACTTGTTATAGTGTTGTTATGCTCTATCTTTAGCATATACTTGTTGCATATTAGATTGTGATCCAAGCCCACACCTGTATTACGATCATTGCCTGTCACATGGTGCTCTAGTTGATCTGTGTGTGCACAATTAGAGTAGTGAGAGAAGGTGTAAGCGTGGTGGTTATACATTATCTTGCCTTTGGTTGCTGTTTGTCGCATGGATTGTTCGTGGTAGCTAGCAAGTGATGATAGCCTTGTCTAGCCTTTGTATTCCACCACGTGTTGTTAGGAAAGTTATTAAAATGGTAAGGCGCCAGTAACAGGGTACCTCCTCTGTCCTAAAATAGAGGTTGCTATGTGATGCGTGTAGATTAAACTTTCTCAACTTTGACTAAGTTTATAGAAAATACGTGTAACATTTATATCTCCAAATAAGTTTATTATGAAAGTATATTTCTATCTAATGATACTAATCATATATTATAAATATTAATATTTTTTAATACATAATTGGTCAAAGTAAAAAAATGATTTCTTGGGAAGCGAGAACGACTTCTATTTTAGGACGGAGGGAGTAGCTGCTTTGGATAGGGGTTTTGTCTCGTATTGTCTCACCTACTACCTAGTATACTTGTTGTATGGACTCAATCCGTGTCACATTTATATGATCAAGGTAGAATCATAGAAGTAGAGTTAGAATCACAGGAATCCTTTACTCACTCATTGTCCTCCCACCTAGCTATACTTTACTAGTTATCTTAGCTTGACGTGTTGCATTATCCCTTCCTATTATACTTCGATTACCCCTAGCACTAGTTGATACTAAGTTATGGTAATTATAAGGATCTTTCTTTTATTATCATTCCTAACTACCGCTTTTCCTTGGGATAAAATAAATAACGATACATTGGAATACTCTCAGGTAAAATGCTATAGCGGTATATTCTGTGCTCTTGCAGAATTATCCAATAGATATACAAAATACCAACAAGCCCTGACCTCGACGCTCACGGCGAAGGGCGGGGATGGGATGCCCGTGAACTCCTGCACCATGGCGTGGAAGTTGGAGGTGTCAATAGTGAGCACCGTCGTGGGCGCTTGCCAGGACGCACGCATCCGCTTCATCGACCCCCTCACGGTGGATGTGCCCATCGCCACCCCCTGCGCCTGCCCCTGCGCTGCCACAATCACTGTTTGCTCTGCTACTCTTAAACCACTTTAAAACTGGTTTGAGGTCCTGGGTTAGGTTACATTGGATTTAATAATACATGTAGTTTGGTGTGGGTTGGTTTTGATGGGAGAATAAATGGGGTGGTGTGGAATGGGTATTGGGGGCAAACACAATTAGTTTGGATCAGTTATGGTTTGGTTCACAGATGATTTTTTTTTAATTTTAACACTTTTTGGAAACTAATTTTAAATCTAATATGGTCGTTTTTTTAACTAACACTTTTGACCGCGCCTATTGCCCTGGAGCGGCCAAATGCCTGCGCCACACCATGCATGGTGGCGTGGCATAGGGCTAACATGGCGGTAACCGGGTCCGCTGACCACTGATGGCGCAGGTCCTGCCGCGCCACCGATCTTGGCGCGGTAGTGCCGCGCCACGGAGCATGGCACGGCTGCACCAAATAAAACCCTGCAGCGAGGCCACCCACTGCTGTGGCAGAACCTCCTAAATTATAGGGCCCACATGCACCTGTCACTATCTAATGACCTCTGACGACTATGCATATGTTCCCGGTAACTTAAGAAGACTGTCGGGTGTTCCCGGGAAACCCTGAATCATCCACGATTTCCGAGCAGGATCCCATTACAGAGTCATTGCAGTATTACAACATTTATTCAAATATCTACATCAGAGTAAAGTAGCAGAAGTTTTACAATAACTTAATTTACAAAATAGTTATTTCAAACCTTATAAACTAAGTATGATGGTTATTACAAACCATAGTAGCGGAGTGGCATAAGTAACATAAAATATAACACACAAAGGAAATACCCTGCCCAAGGGTCACACATTTACTTATCACCATCGACTTGAATAACAGTCATGCAGCATGGTCCAAGACAGACCTGCCCATGAGGCTCACCTACAACAAGGGTTAACGAACCATGAGTACAAAAGTACTCAACAAGATTTAACTGAAATAAAAATGGAGTATAACTTAGGTATGCAGGCTCAGAGATTCAAGGTAGGGCTTTAGCAAGAAATAAGGTTCTTTTACATAAAAGCTCTTTAAAAAGATTCTGTCTCTCAACAATTAATTCTTCATAAAGACCATATATGAATCTGCCATGATCTGTAATGAGATCATGAACTTCATATCAAAACTCTTTCTCAAATCTTCCTCAAGTTTCATTTATTAACTACGATGATGAACAGTGAGTTGAGTCTCCATAACCGAGGAGCAACGACAATTCAAACCGATTAAAACCCAGCTGGAGATTCCCAACCACACGACATATGCAGGTCCCTGACCTACATATACCAACCCACCCTCAGATCCTCTAAAACAAGAATAGGTCCACGCCACCCGAGAATATAGTACTCCACCAATCCAGCCCATTACCACGTGGGTACACGCTACTCTCGCCATCTCTCCACTCCTAGTGCGCGAGTAGCCATTCTCGTAATAGAATAGCCAAGTTAAGGCTTACTAGAGTATGTGATTGGTACTACAAAGTCTCACCTCATGCAATTCAACAACGGACATGTCTTAATCGACACAGGCGGAAAGAACCCGCTCACAAGACCTCCATGTCTTGTGGCTCCCATACACCGAGTCCGCCTAGTCTAGATTTATTACTCCACATGCTCATATCTCATGATCACATAAATAACCAGTCATATCCAAGAAACCATTTATATCTCACAGGTGACCGGTAATCACCCGACTTTTATCGTTCTAAGCATGGCTAAGCATAATTAAGCATTCTCGGATTGAAACGGGTAACAAGGTTGATATGGAAAAACAAGGTTGGTAATGCACCAATTAGGTTCCCACTCAACTCCTAATCACTTAATGCAGTACTGAAAAGCAAAAGCAATATAAATTTGTAAAACACAAGGTAGGTTTAAATACATCCGGGGCTTGCCTTGATTGACGGAAAGGTCAGGTTCTGAAGACGTTCCACAATTATTAAACCCGACCTCAACAGACGGATTAACTTCCTCCTCAACCTGATTCACTACCATGTTCTCGCTTTCGTTCACTATATGTAGTAATAATGCCATGTTTAATATGATGCGCGATATGAAACATGATGCTTGACAATGGATGCAAAAATTAACAACTTGAATACAACTTTCCTTCGCGGTACAGTTGCAAACCAACAATTAATTAAACAATTTCATAAATTCAAACACTTACTTTAAATATCAAGAATTATTCTATACTAATGACCCAAGGTCATCACTCAATCAAAAATTCAAACAAAACCTAAATTATTAAGGTTTACTATTTGCTTTTATGAATTAAATATTTAATTAAAAGATATGAAATAAATCAACTTTCTCCAAATGAGCTCAAAATTTTTATGAAGACTTATCCCATGATAACTAAGTGGCAAAACAATTTTCATAATTTTTGGAAAAATAATAAAGCCTAGAAAAATCATGGAAGCTCATTTATTAATTAATTAGAGCAATTTTTATCACATTCAAAATATACTGAAAATCAACATTTAATATTTTTCCTAAATAATTTACATCACAGAGGGGTCACACAAAAATTTTCATAATTTTTGGAGCTCTAATTAAGTCTATACAAAAATAACAAATCACAACACTATTCATTCAATTCTACAAAATAGGAAAAATCCATTTTCAAATAACGGTCACTGACAGGGTGACCCACCTGTCAGCATCGTCTCCCTCGCACAGTAGTGATGACCGCGCTTTGACCGGTGATTTCTCGCCGTCGGTGAGATCAACGGCGACGGCGAGGGTACCAACGCACTCCTCACATCACAACGCATCGATTGACGGGTACTAGCTAGACTAATTATAGCGGTGTACGAGCTCAACGCCAGCCATGGCCACGACGGCGCGGCTACACTACGTCAGCGAAACCAGGCCGGTAGCAGTTAAACAAAAGGCCCAGGAAGCACCAGGAGCTCACCCCAAACACGCTCGAGCAGAAGGATGGACTGGATGAGCAACGGAGAAGCTCGTCGTCGGTCACAGCAATCACGGCGGTGCGAACAACGTCGGCGACGGTGCTCCGGTGGCTGCGGTGGACAAAATGGTCAAGCAACAAGCCACAAAGCACCACGACAACATAGAGAAGATGGAGCAACACTTCACAAGGGCAGAGGCTAACTGTAGAGCTACGGCCACGGTGAAGCGGGATCACCGGTGACGCCGCCGGTCGTGAGGAAGAAAAGCAACGAGCGACGCTTCCCGGTGAAGTCAAGCTACAAGGGCGGTTTGGCTGGGTTTGCAACTCATAGGCGGAACTGAGACAGGCTTTGTCGAGGCTGGTACGCGCTATGGCGACAGCACGGGCTCATCGGAGTTGGGCGGTGGCGACAGGAAAAGCAGAGGAAGAAGAAAAGAGAAGAACGGCGACGGCACAAGCTTAATAGAGCGGCTAGGAAGCAAAGAGATGACACGCAGCAGCCTGCTCATGCTAGAGCAAAGCTGGAGAAGGCCACGGGCACGACTGGAAGCCAGAAGAAGGTCGTCGGTGGTGAGGTGTCTCCCGCGGGTACTGTTCACCAAAATTACAGAATTATCACTCGCCTAATTTCCCAAATTACTCTCAAATTGGTATGGTAACTCAAAAATCTCCAAAAATAAAAGTTGTTCTAAATTCAAAGTTCTACAACTTTGCTTTAATAACCATACCCAAACTATGTCTACATTTTGAAATGCAAGTTTAAAATCAAAAGGGGACACTTTAAGCACATTTCGCCTTTTCAAATTACTTAAAAATTTATATAACAACTTTGAAAACTCCAAAAAAAACTTTGTACAACTTGACAAGCTCTACACTTTTGCTTTTAGGCTCAACCCCAAAATGTGCTTAGATTTTGAATTAGGTTTTCAGGGTAGAATTTAAATACTAAAAATCAGGGTTTTCGAAAATTCCAAAGCAATACAAAGATTTTGAACTTGATTCAAACCATACAAGTCAACACATATAACATAAATGTAAACTTGTTTTAATGTATGCATATCAAAATTTTTACTAACACTAAAATGAGGTGCAATACATATGATGACATGACAGGTTTTAGTATTTAAACACCCGAGGTGTTACAGCTGCCCTGCCCGCCCACCCGCCGCCAACCGCCTCTGCCCCGCCACCACCCAGCTCCCACGGCCACCTATGCCGCGCCCACCTGCCCACGCCATGCTCAGCCACTCCTATCGCGCAGGCCATGCCCGGCCAGTCCCATCGCGCAACGCCCGCACCGGCCACGCCACAAACGCCGGCGCGTCATGGCCGTCAGCTCCTAAGGTACCTCCCTCTCGATTTTATGTTATTTTGATTATTATTATTTTAGGATAATTAGTGATTTATGATAGTTAGTAATTTAGGATAGTTAGAGTTTTATGATTGTTATTGATTTATGATAGTTTGTCAAATTTAGGATACTTACTGATTTAGGATAGTTAGGTTAGTGAATTTGTTTGTGATTTACGTAGGTAGTTTTTAGGTTCGAGGTTGTGTGTTATAGTATAGTTAGGAATTTGGGTTTAGGGATTGATTATATATTTATTAATTAGTTTATAGGTAGTTATTTAGTTAGGGATTTTGGGTATACCTACTAGTTTACAAACATTGGTACTTACTAGTGCGTGATACGTCGATTTTGATGACTTCATGAAGTTTCGTCAAATGCTTATATTCCTAGTGAAGTTGTTTATGTTACAAGTGCGTGATATGTCTGTTAATGTTACTTTGAATATATACATATGCTTTCATATTGTGTTTGTATTGCATAACAAATAATTCAAATTTTGCAATGCTACATAATGTTAATTTGAATTTTGTTAATTTGAATACTCTACTGTTTTTTTATCAATTTGTAACAGGATGGCCCCACCCACGCAGCACCCGTTGTACCCCATTTTTGAGGTAGAGTACGACGACCAGCACTAAGCATATATTGTGATAGAACCGACCAATTATACGAAATTAAATAAGAAAATCATCCACCAGAGCAGACGATTGAACAAACTTAAGCCCGTATAACCCGGTAGTCCGTGAAATCACGAAGGATTTCAAACCAACTCGTGTCCCAGCCATGATCGTAATAAGTTTAGCGGTCACCATCACAACTTACATAAAAGTTCGCATTACAGATACATCAGAGTTTAAACATAGTTATTACAAACCAGTTCGAATAAAAGTAGCGGAAGTCATTTGTTCAAACCACACACACTCACGCGGAGTTTAAATATAGTGCTAGCGAATGATCATCTCCAGCAAAAGCATCAGATGAGACGTAAGGAATGACCATGCCCATGGTCCTAAGCATCACCCATCACAGGATAAAAGCAGTTGATACAGTAGCCGTAATACATCTGCCCATCTGCAACAAGTGAGAATAAAACCCTAAGTACGAAAAGGTACTCAGCTAGACTTACCCGACATAACCAAAAATAAATGACACCAAGGATTATGAAGGGCTTTATAGTAGGGTAGCTGACTCATTTGCAAAAAGAAGCATTTTTAGCATTTCAAGAACCTTTCTAAAAGCATTATTGCTAAGCTAATTATTATTAACCTGTCAACTAGATTTGCACCTATACTAGAGTAAACATGTGATTAAGCAGATAATGATAACCAATGATCATTAAACAACTTCCTTACTGCCATATTCATTATAACTGTCCAAGTGTTCCATAAACATTTACTACGATGAAGTAACTCAAGTCAAGTGCTCACTATCCAGGAGCGATGGCGATTCAAATCGATTCCTAACCAGCTGGTGATTTATTCCTTACACAAACCTCACTCACCCGCTAAAGTGAGATATTGATCACCGAGTCAACTTTCCAGGAATCTCGAGTTTGCCAGGAACCACATGTACCCGGGGGTCGACCGACTGCACTTTGGTCTTATCATCCCGCCCCCGTGTCCTACCACACCTGCTCCGGCACAGTGCGTTGTGGGCAATCTACTCGGCCCGAAAAATCTCCTAGCTTCATGGTCGGAAGGTACTTTATCCGGCCAGCTAAATGTAAGGCATGCGTTCAACATGACTTGAGGCCCAACAACGGTCGGTCCTTAATCGACACAGATGGAAAGCACTACAGTCCAAAACTCTGCAAGTCTCCATCCGGTCTCAACTTCATTTAACACTTAGTTATACCATGACTTCATAGTCATCCAAGCAGATCCAGGTAACCACCTATAGCTCGCAGGTGACAGAAAATCACCTGACTTCTACCGGTCTAAGCCAGCTAAGCATTGACTTGACTGCGGATACCAGGGTAACAAGGATATAGTATAACAAAGGTAGATAAGGTATAATGCAGCAACGGTTGCAAACAACTCCTGAACGTAATGCATCAATTAAAGTAAAGCATTTAATTAAATAATCGCAAACCGAGAGAAAAATGCTCCGGGGCTTGCCTCTCTCGAAGGAGCTCGGGCGGTGATCGGGGCACTCCGGAAGTTCCTCAACGTCCTCCTCGTCAGCTTCTGGCACTTCCTGCTGCTGCACCTCGAGCTGCTCCTCGGGCTCCTCGGGTATGACGACTGGGTTCTCGGTTTGCGATCCTGTATGATGCAATGCGCGTAAGTGATTATGCAAACGGTGCATCGAAGGAGATGAATGCAATGGATATGTTTAAATGCAAGGTAGTCAACATCATCCAGGAAACTATACTACAAGCACATGTCATCTACTGCATTCTCTTCTACTACTAATATGTTAAGTCAACATATCTTATGAAATGCTTCAAAGATACACCAAAGCTTTACTAATTTCTTAATCACACTTAAAGCAACACTTGCTTAAACCCTAATTAATAATAGGTTTGAATAGCAACATATATTTCTGATGCTCCTAAAAATCTAAGAAAATTACAGTAGCATAATACTATCCTAAACAAACTGCCATAAAAATTTCATGGCATTTGGATAAGTAAACTACCCTACACAAAAATGACAAGCTATAGCATAAAAATGAGCATGAAATTGCTTTGTACTATGAAAAGTGTCAAACAACAGAATTAATATTTTTCCTAGGTTCTTCATAGGATATAATGACTGTACAAAAATTATCACATGCATGTTTTATACAAAATTTGTTCTCTAGCAAAAATAACAAAACTCAGCCATTAAAAGTACTTGAACTACACCTCAAAATTTTCCCACTGCACATGCATGAAACATATTTTTCCTAGGAAGTACATGACATAATAAGATTAACAAACTTGGAATCATATTTTTTTGAAGAATATAGATTTTCCTACACATTTTTCAAGTTATCAGCAATATCCATGATTAAATAAAACCCTATAGAAGAGTATTTCAAAAATGACATGCACAATTTTTTTTCCAGTAGATCTGATGATAAGGAACCTAGAAAAGTTTGTTTCAACAAATTTGGATCAAGTTTGATCACCCAAACATTTTTCAAACCATTTTAGATTTCAAATAATAAAGAATAAAGGGAAATCAAATCACTTAAACATTACTGGGCCAGCCCGTGGAAACGAACTAGCCCACGGCCACAACCGGCCTGCGCGGCCCGAGCGCGAGGGAGGGGGAGACGGCCCAATAGGGCGTCAGCCCACGGCCTGGCTCGGCCTGGCCGGCTGAGGTAGAGTGCCCCGCCGGCGCGCGCGCTGGCGCGGCGGTGCGGCTCGGCCAGCGGCCGGCGGCCATCTCCGGCCACGGCAGCGCAAGCAAGCGAGCGTAGGAGGTTCGCGAGGCATTGGCGAATGCGAGCAGGCAGCTAAGCAGGGTGGAGAAGGGGAGGAAGGGGGAGTCCCATGGCGGCCGAGCACGGCGGTGCCATGGCCGTCGGTGGCGAGGCGCGGGGAAGCTCACCCTGGGCTCGGAAGGCGGCGCGAGCGCGAGCGTGAGTCGAGGGAAGGCGAGGCGAAGTTGTGGGCGCGAGCAATCGGGGAATGGCGCGGTGGTGCGGGAGCTTGATGCCGGCGGAGCTACGGGCGCGGCGAGCGGCAGAGCTTGAGCTCTTGGCTCTGGAGGGGAGGAGAGGAAACGCGGGCAGGAGTGAGCGAGCGCGCGGGCACCAACAGGTGAAGGCGGGCGCGTGGGCGCGGTGTCAGGCCGCGGCTGCCGCACGGCGGGCGACGCCGACGCGTGGTCGCCACGCGGCGGAATTTCTCTGCCGCGGTCGCGGCGTGGCGCAGCGACGGGCGCGCGAGTGCGGGCGAGCGGCAGGCGCGGCGTGGGCCTGGGCCGGCGAAGCGGCTGCGGGAGCAAGGCGCGGCGCGAAGGCAGGCTGGGCCGCCGGTGCGGCTGGGCCGAAAACGAGGCGCAAGGCCCACGAAGGTAAAAACAAGATTTTTCAAATTAATTTGAATTCCTTTTTCATTCAAACGAATTTTTGGACTAAATCAAAGCAGTTTCAAACTTTGGGCCAAAAATAAAAGTTGCTCAAAATTTTATCCTCTACAACTTTGATTTTAATACCAACGTCCAATTCATTATAGATTTTGAATTATAAAATTAAAGTAAATTTTGACTTAAACCCTAATGTTTGGAGAATTATTTTTAAACCAAAATTTGACAATAATTCAAATACAAACCTTACTCCAAAAATTGTGATAAACAATTCTAGATGATTTACAATCATAACCAAACAAGTTCTACTAACCTAGCAAACAAAATCAGGGCAAAACAATTCTAACAAAGGCATGCAACATTCAGGTTTCACAACATGTTTCAGATGTTTCGAAGCAGTGTTTCACTTGTTATTCACATGATTAAGCATGTATGATTTGGATGCTTGATGATGCATGATATGTGTGATTTGCAGTGTCTAAATGTAGGCATAAACCGGGGTGTTACAGTACCAGTCGTCAAGCTTGTCCTCATCGGAGCCGGTGTTGAGGAAGGCACGGGCTCGCGGTTCCTCAATGTCGAGGCTGGTGCCGGACTCAGTGCAGAAGGTCAAAGCTTGCACCTTGCCGCTGCTCTCCTCTACATCCAGCTCCAGGAAGCCGTGCACAAGGAACAGGGCATCCTCCTCCTGTGCTTCTGTGACGTGCGCCGCACCGCCACGCTCGCGTCGAGGATAGGGGCAGTCCTTTGCCCAGTGGCCGCGCGGTTGCAGCTGAGGCAAGTGTCGTCGCACTTCACCTTGCGTTCGCGGCGGCGGCTCCTGCCTTCTCTGCTTGATTGCAACCGTCACGATCTCCCTTCGGCTTCCCTTTCTTGCCACCGCGTGGGCGCCGACGGCGCTCCTTGGACATGCTGGAGCCGTCCCCTCCCTTCTCCTTCTGCCAAGTGAGCCACTGCTCCTCAGTGTACATCAGCTTGCCGCCAAAGGTGATCGGCTCGGTGGGAGGTGCCTCATCGCGATCGTCCACCGTCTTCACCACAGCGAGCCATCTGCTGCTTCAAAGTAGAGAGACGAATTGCAAAATCCTCAATTTGCTCACCGGGGTGAAAGGAGAGGTTTTACCAGTCCTTGCGCAGCCGCTGCAACGTCGCCCGGCGGATATGGTCGATGCCGATGCGCGCTGCAGCGTTGGAGTCCCACACTTCCTTGGCGGAGACCTGTCGGCGAGAGGGGCTCCCATCTCTGGAGGATCGGCGGCGAGGATAGCCTCGAGCGCCCACCGTCGTCGTGGTACTCAACGCCGCCGCCATCGACGGCCTCCGGCGAGACTACATCTTGACCTTCATGAGTAGACTCACTCGTGGTAGTTTGTCTTGGTGAGCATCGGCAACGACGAGCCCACGCCGGAGTCCTTGTCCACCGTCTGGACAACAGGAGACCCACAACGGCCTCCGCGTCCATGGCGGCCTCCGGCGATGGTGATGGAGTGCGGCGCCAGCCAGGGCTCCACGATCCTTGGGCTGCCTCTCCATCTCTGCTCGCAGCGCGGCAGTGGTAGCCACTACGGCCTGCGCCGCTGCTGCTGCCTCGATCACCTGTGCGGCTGCTGTCTCCGCAGCAGCAAGGCGTGGCATGATCGGCGTCTGGATCTGGCACCACGCCACCGAGGTTGATCACCACACCGGCAGCGGCCGCGCGGCGCGCTCGCTCGCTGGAGGTGGACATGGCTCAGCTCTCTCAAAACCTAGGCTTTAGATACCAATTGTTGGCCAGGTAACACACACAAGTGGGGAATTTTGATCTGCCAGAGGGCAGCTTGGCCATAGGCCGCTTATTGCATTATATAGCAAAAGCATACTTGGTTTACAAGAAAGAGTTCATCCACTACAGCATATTCTAGTGCATAAAGTAGATGCTACTTAGATGCTAAGGCATCAGCTGAAAACAGCAATACAGTGAATAGTAAATAGCTAAAGTAGATAACTAGATACATAGAGAGTAGCACTAGGCTTAACTCTCAGTTAGAACTGAAAAAAGCGACCGACACCCAGACACCAACCTACTTTGCTATATCCACAAGTTTAGCCAAATAGGCATCCCATGAAGCTATTAATAGCCAACGAATAATAATATTACTTGAACGTAGTTTAAAAGGTTCAACTCAAATAGACAGAATAAGAGTACCTTTAGAGCAAGAGGCAGCCATTCATCTTCCTGGCCAAATGTTGATGCATTTGCTGAACGTAAGATGTTAAAGATAAAATAGGAACAAACTGTTCTGATCCTTGAAGAGTATGGTAAGCAATATATGCCATGGAACGAACCGACAATACCACATGATATAAACTGATCAGAAGAACGCGGGGAGATCATGAGGATTTCAGCGATAACACTGACAACTGAAAATACCTCATCTTCTGTACCCTCCTTTATCATCTGGTCTAGCAAGGACACCAGCAAAGACGAGATGGTGGTTTCTCCAGAAAGTACAAGCTCGGAAATCATTTGTATGTCCACCAACTGACTGCTGTTTGAGAGCATGACAGTTTCATCTTCACAGAAAGTTTTACAAAACTTTAGCATCTGGAAGGCGAGTGGTTCCATAATTTCTTGCTTCTGAAAGAGCCATTTTATTGCTACCGAATGAACTCGGATCACAAGCAAATCCCAGTCCTTATGTATGATTAAGTGGAATAGTGTATTCTCGGCTTCTGGACTATGTGGAATGCTGCAGCTATAGGAAATGCCTCTGACAAAGGCATAAAGATGGACCAGAAGCGTAAGCATAATGGAACCATTAATTTCATATGGGAAGTTCCCACCATTGAGGAGGATGTATTGCTCAACAGAAGCCAGAATTTGGTTGTTAGCACAGAGCCTGAATAGTTAGAACAATCGCCATATTAACATGTTTCTCTGTAGGTGTAAATGGTGATTTAAAAGCAGCAGCAGATGAGTACCTTTCATTGTAGAATGAACAGGCATACAATATAGAAAGAATAGCACATTGGCATGATGCCAAGTTGAAGTCTTCTGTGCTACATTGCCCAAGTAAATACATCATTTCTGTAGGGTCTGATGGCAGATAAATGTGTGCATCTCGAATTGTTTCCCCATAATTACATCCCAAAACCCTGTCAACAATCGAACTAGTGACCAAATATACTACTGATTTTACATGATCAGTAGAAAATAAGCCCATGAATCCAAATGACAAGGTAAACCATGATGATGATGCTAGCAATTCAGCAAACTTCAATGGCCTTTTGTCAGATGCCCTCGACAAAATAATTTGGAAAATCTGAAGGATCACTGCCAATGTTTCTTCATCATTACCGTCAACCACAGCACTTTGAAGCCATTGCAGTAAAATCGTTCCACAAGTTCCCATGATGCTATCCTCAAGATCCTTCGTGCTAGCAATGTATTTGCTCCCTTCAAGGCAGAATATAAGTGCTTCTTTCAGAAGAAGAAGAGAATGAGGAATGAGGATCGTAGAATCACACTCATGTGACAATGTTGAAGATATCGCATATTTTGATGTTTCTTCAATAAATGATGGTAGTTTCTCAATATCATGAGCATGAGGTGACTTCAGAATCTCTATTAATATTGAGCAAACCAGAATAAAAGTTTCAGAACTCATGTCAAGTTCACCATTGACATTTCTTCTCTAGATTGCAGTCAAAGTACAGGCTATCTGTTCTTCTTGGGGCAGTGAGAGGATACCGGAACAATTGACCATGCAAATCCAAACAAGTCGTAAAACATGGGACTGGACTGGGTGAAATGGTATCTCTGCAACATAGTGAAGAACAGGAAGAAGAGTGGAAAATCCAATGACAAGCTTTTCTTTGAATTTTTCCTCTAATCTTGCAAAAAGTAATAGTACTCGAATAGAGGAAATGACAAGTAGATCATTATTTCCTGAAGATGTATAACAGGAGTGCAACTTCGTAAGCCTTCTTGATCATAATAATGCATAAAAGCTTTCAGAAAGTAGTTCATGACTACAAAAAGGTGAACTTCTTACCCGATAACCTGAGAACCTCAAATATGTAATCGGCAACATTTTCATCGATCAAAGTTTGAAGTAGAGCACAAATATTTGCATCAGATGACAGGAAATGAAAGATCAAATCCAATGTCCCTGTCTGAACTTCTAGGTTAGTAGATAGCAGAGATCCTTTGACAGCCTCAGCGAATAGAACAAGAGAAGCATTTAGGGACATATAATCTGTCTGCATGGACTCTGCTTCTATGCAGTTGTTAGAACTCTGGTTGCTAATCAGCAAATGGTCAAAGGGCTCCTTCTTTGCTAAAGTAAGGAGCAATGCTGCAGTAGCACAAAAAAAAGGAACATCACAAACAAGTGGAGAATGACCTATTGTGGAAATTTTCAACATTGATGAGTTGTTTAAAAACCAAAATCCAAAATTTATTATGCGCAAATGATTTAGAGATAAATTTAATAACCGCAAACAATTTGAAGGTACTCAGTCAACATGTGAATATGTTTTCCTCCTTAGCCAACTCTCAAACAAAGTAACACTGAAGTATTAAAGCTGGATCCAGAAGTTCATTGTTCTCATTGTGCTTCTTGTATAACATCAGGAATGATGCATTCATCAATTGATGTCAGGTTTGTCTTTTCAAAGCACGCTTAAGTTTCTCAAACTATATGAAGCTTGCCATATAACTTCTTTAACTGTGGCTTATATATCTAGAGTGTTTACATTAAGGGCAGATTAATTAGGCACAAAGAACTGTAAACTTATGTAAAAATTGTGACAAAAATTAATGGCCAGAATTGTTTGTTAGATTACATGAAAGTTCAAACATCAGTATCTTCAACAAAATGAAGTATTCTTAAAGCACTATCATTCAGGAAGTACAAAAAGAAGAAATACCAACCAACACAGTCAAGCGAACAGCATCATTTTGAGTTTTGAGTAGGACTTCAAGAGAGAGCTGAAGCAAGCTTCTACCAATTGCCAGAAGATCCAAATCTCCAATTTCACATATATTGTCCCATGGGGTGGCATTTAATATAGTGAGTTTGTATAGAACAAAGAGTATCTCTCCACGAATTTCATCGCTGTATAGAGAAAGTTAAAGATGCTGCCAGATAAGGTGTTTGGAAGGCAAGAAATAATCATCAGAATTCAGTTGTCTTCACCTTGGAAGTCGGAGATCATTACAAGATTTAAGAAAAGAGAACATTTGTCCCCTATATATGCTGCGGCATCTTTGGTAGAGTTTAGCAAAAGCCCCAGACAATGTAGCTGCACTGACATAAAAGAAAGATACAGACATAAGAAGGTAAATCAATTCAATAGAAGTTATAAGAGAAAAATTACTGTGCCTCACATCTTTAATGGATCCAGTCTATCTCACTCAAGCAACGACTGATGAGTGATGAGATAAAAGCACAGCAGGCCACTTGGACAAAATGGGGTAGTTCACCAGAATTACAATAACAGGAAAAGGAAGCAGATCACCCTCCAACCATACACTGAAACCTAATTGTAGGTCTTACATCTAGGGCAACCTTTGCACACATCTCCAGGAGTGACACTAATCAGTTAGAATGATGCTGCACTGCATATCCTGCCACCAGTACTATGTTTACTTCAACAGGTGTACTGGTGTGTCAAGGATACAACTACTGCTAGTATATTTAGTTGTATAACCAAATAAGGTATTATTCTATATTTAGTTTGCGACTTTTACAGTCCAGACTAAGACTTGGACGATTCTAAAAAAAATAGATACAAAATCATTCGATCATATTTCGTAATTTGGTGTATACATGTAAATGTCTACGTTTCCATTGTGTTGAGCTGAAAAGATGTCCAAGGCCATAAAAGAAAGAAGAAAAGACAGCAACATATCAAAATGGAAGGTAAAATGCAGTCAACCTATTATGAACAACCCTGAAATGCTATCATGTGTATCCATATGCAGGTAAGCATGTGTTAGAACCGGGTCCCTCTTGTTAGGGCCCATTTTCATGGCATGAATCGTACAGGAATTTCATAGGAATTAGTTCAACTTTTTTGGAGGTTATATATATTCAGAGGAATGCACTGGCTACACCAATGGGTGCAATTTACAGTGGGATGAAGCCAACAAGCAGCAGCACATTATCCAAGTCTGTCAAATTGCTAGATGCAATGGCAATGATTTTTTTTCATCCTTTGGATGACCTTATAATGTTAAATTTGTAATAAGTGGTTCTGATCCTCTTGGAGACAAGAGATGAAGCCGGATTTATCTCCATTATCTAAAAAAGGAATGCACCATTTCGAAGTCAGACTCCAGTTTGCTACATATAACTAGCAGCTCGAATTATTGTTCACCTTATTCAATGGATCCAGTGAGACTAGTCAAGTAGTCATCCACTGGTCCTCTCCACTACATATAATTTGCAGCCAACCTACTCAGCATAGAATGAGACAAACAGCATAGCACGAAATTGTGAGTGACGGGGGGGGGGGCACTTACCGTATGGACGTGCTTGACGAGTGAGCCGGAGGAGAGGACGCGGGCGAGGCGGGCGACGAGCTCTGAATCAGCGGGGGAGCCCACGACGGCGGCGAGCGCGGCATCGCGGCGGTCGGCGGCGCCCTCGAGCACCTCGGCGAGCGGCGCCGCGAGGAGGCGTGGGTGCGCGGCGCGGAGCGGCCTGAGGAATGCCGGGTCGGCGAGCGCTAGGGAGAGGTTGGCGAGCGCGTGCGCGACGTGGTGGGATGGCGTGGAGGGCGGCGCCCGCGGATGAAAGGAGCGCCGCGGCACAGGAGAGACAGACGCGGCCGCCAGCCGAGGTCGGCAGCGAGTGCGATGCCGGGTGGCCCGCGCCGCAGGCATGCAGTGGCGCCGCCGTAGGCGAGCGAGGTGGCGACGTGTCACCGTCGGACTCCATGGGGAGGGGAGGGCAGAAGGAATCGCGGTAGCGGAGGTTTTATTTTACAAGTTGATTTCGAAGGTTTTTACGAAATGCTGTAAATTAGGCCGTTTGAATCCACACAACTAATAGTTAGCTGTGTTAACCCGAAGAAATCAACGAATGGTGGTAAACTTAGAATAGGTACGTTGCTATTCAACATTTTTAAAATACTCATATATTGTCACGTAGCAAACAGGAAGGTGAGAGAAAGAGGCGGTAGTTTTGTGAAGTAACCCAAAAGTTTAGAACTACTCCGAATAAGATATATATTTCACCATTATATGATTTAATATTATCATGCAACTCGTAAAATTTCTTACGTTGATTGCTTAAATTAAGAATAATTGAATTATTATATAAGATCAATTAAAAGATAGCCTATTACATGAGTTGGTTGTTAATCTTCTTATATTTATGTTGCACTGCATCAGATCATCAAATGACATAATGTACTTGTTCTAAGTCAGGGAATTATTGTGTCCTTTCGGTGATTTTTTTTGCGTTAGACGTGTTAAGGGCAGTCCTAATAAAGTATTTATGGTGTTTTATATGTCTATCAATTATATTGACAGCTCAGTTTTTTTTGATTATGGCCCCGTTCGGCTTACCCAGAAATCGGCTTGTTTTTTCAGCCAGAACAGTGTTTTTCTCTCACAATAATTCAGCCAGAACAGTGTTTTTTAGCCAGTTTCAACCAAGTTTCAGCAAGCCGAACGGAGCCTATGATGTCGCAAAAGAATTAATGAGGGGAGAGAGGGAGAAACGATTTCTACTCTACGAAACCGAGTCCACGCTAGGATCCAGACACCAAGAAACTACCCAAACCCTGTTGGGGAGACTCGAGTATCTAGCGGCCTCCGTCCGGATCCGTTGCACCGCCCACCTGCTCGCTCGCTCCCGCCTCCCTTTCCCGCGATTCCTCCGCGCGCGCACCAGCCTGCTCGCTCCCGCCTCCGCTTTCTCACAGTTTTGCTCGAGTGCATATAGACGAGTGTCAACTAGTCAGCTGTCAATTCTTTTGCTTCTGGCTCCTCGATCTTGCTTCTTTCCCAGAAGAAGTTTCATACTCCCTACGTTCCAAATTATAAGTTGCTTCAACTTTTTTGTTCATTCATTTTTGTTAGACATATTATTATTATATCTAGATGCATGAGTAAATTGATGTATCAAAAAAAAAAGTTTAGGGTCTAGAAAGACATATGGGTCCATCGCCGTGCAATTAAATGTACAGTCATGCAGGCCGAACGATCACTATGGAACTCGCGCAAAGCGGAACGATCACTATGGAAGTCGACCAAAGCCGCAGAGCAACATCGCTGGCACGAGAAAGGACACGCCACGATTCTTATGTCAGTACTGTGTTTTTTTTTTATATTCCTGCATATAATTATCGTTTTTACTTTTTACATGTCTTTTTGCAAATATATTATTGGAAAATTTCCTTCGCCCATGCTCGGGAGCCTGAAAAACTTAATTATGTCTCACTATCTCACCAGTAGCAATTCTATACATCGTTTTACTACGATGTTTGCACAGACTGCATTTCATGGTACTGCTGCGCATACCCATTTTTCAGCTATTGCTAATCCTATAAAATTGTTCCAAAACAGCAAAACAACAATGTTTTAGTGAAACAGTGCAGCTCTACAAGAGCAATTGCTCACATTTCGCACTAGTTGCAAAAGCACGAGACATGTCGCTGC
This sequence comes from Miscanthus floridulus, assembly GCF_019320115.1. Lineage (NCBI taxonomy): Eukaryota > Viridiplantae > Streptophyta > Magnoliopsida > Poales > Poaceae > Miscanthus > Miscanthus floridulus. The sequence goes on from NC_089591.1 coordinate 7,290,395, forward strand.
AAGAGTGCAAGCAACAATATGACAATAGAGTAGTGCGATTATCATCATCATTGGCTGTCCTTGCCGGTTTATGCTGTCCAAGCAAACATTTCCGTCAAGGATATCTGGCTCGTGGATCCCAATCCTCGCCAGGAAGATCTCAGCGCGACAATCTAAAAGGGACCGTTAGGCCATTACACCAGCCGTGATAATAGCACTTCCGTGACGGCTGACGCTGCTACTCCGTTCTCTTCATATCCATCCTTGTTTCCTGAGGTGATCATAAGTTCTTGACCGCTTAAGCACTAAGACCATGCCTCTCCATAACAGTACATCCTCCATATGAATTTCACAATTTTCATCACCCCCAAATGATCCTTGAACCTTGAAGAATCCGTACATGAGCAAATCTCCAGTGCTGCTTAGAATATGTTCCGATCGATTCACTTCTGCTTCAAAGTAGTTTGTCACCACCAAGGAACCTTAGTAAGTGAGGTTTCACAACTAAAGTTGTCACCAGAACCAAATCCCTTGTAGTGTGACTTGGCATTGGCAACACAGAATATTAGCAAGAGGTGAAGGATCTATCACTTACAGTATCAAGCGGATAAGCATGAGGTATGCACTTACCAAGCATTACATTCAGAAAGGTGGAAGAACAGCCATCCATGTCCGTAGCCTGTGTGCAGCACCACCTTTGCTCTTGAGTAAGCCAATTCATCACCATGCTCTTGAGTAAGCCAATTCACCACCATGCTCTTGAGTAAGCCAATTCACCTCAGTCAGAGATCTGAACATCAAGAAGCTCGATCAGGGAGCAAGGGCATCATGTGCCATTACATCGACACACATGCGCTCGCATTTGAATATTGCCATCTTGCAGATCTACTTTTTGGTCTATTCCAGAGGTATCAAACTTGCTAGGCTGAGGCTGTAACATGGTTATTGGTTAATGTCAAAATATAGACAGTGAACGTCTAGTAAGAATTAAGATTGAAACATAGTGTTCATATATGCTTACCTTCTGAGCAGCTGCATAGCCATCAGAGTGTCTAGAATGCAGCACAGGTCATTCCACCCTGACATCAAATGTATTGTGTTGGAATCCTGCCTCGTTTTATAGCTACAGCTCATCAGAATCAATACTTGGGATTATTTTCTTTAGTATATTGAATGTCGATGCAGGCATGCTACATTCTGAACTGAACTGCAGTAGCTCATTCTCAAGAACAGCAAATGCATCAGCAAATGCCTGTCATATACATCATAAAATGTATGAGTTCTCAAAACTGCAATTTGTTACCCATATTATATTTATATGTCTGAACACAACAGGAGAATTATAACTAACCTTAATACATTGGTGAATGCGGAAACAATTCCTGCCCACATTGTTAGCAGGGCAAAGTGGATCATCTATGTGAATCGGGTCAATGCTGCAAAATCAAGCATATTCTCATAATTAAAACTTACATAGTAGGTGACAGGAATAAATGACATAAAATAGTAACATAAAATTTTATTACCTGTGCCCTCTTTCTCGATTCAAATAAATTCCACTTCCTTGGATGGAAATGCGCATATGGCGTGGATCAAATATGTTCCTGGCATTAAGATTACGAATTATATGTAACATACTCGATAGTAGCTGTTCCAAAAGAGAAGGAACAGAAGGTCCTATTGACATTCAGGGCTTCAGGCACACTGATGCAAATGTTTGGCCCCATGTCATTATTAAACACAGTGTTCAGGTGTATTTTCTTACCCAAAGAAGTACAAGAAATCCATTAAAAGGCTGCCCAGATTCTGCCAAATTACAAACATTATGGAAATGATTACAAGGATACAAAAAAATAGACCGCAAATAGAGCGGTAAACTCAAATATGGTGTTCATGATTCGCAACTTACTTGGTTAATAGGCCGACCAAGATGATGCTCATGCTGGAGAAAACGAACAATTAACAGCACCTACAAATAAATTAAAATTGAAGCTTTATTTTTCACAGGTCCTCTGAAAATATCAAATATGACACCAGAGAAAAACTGGATCAGGTAATATGCCATCAATCAACATAATATGCTAACATGAAAATTAATATAGGATAGTAAGTTTGAACTGAACTATCCAAAGATCACATGCTATATGCAAATAGAAGTTAGCTGGATTGTGGTCTGCTTGTGTTTCACTGTGAGCCAATACAAATTTTTAATATCTTTACAAGTAGAAAATCATCTCTAGAAAAGGATCAATCCAGACTTCCAGAGTTCAGATAAATTAACCCAACCATCGATAAACCCATGGTCAAAAATATAAAACCATGATTAACCTACTAAACTTAGGACCTGTTTGGTAAAACTCCCAGAGGACCTTCTAGGCTGAATCCATGAAGTGATTCTCTAAAATGAACTAGGAGGCTGGGAGCTAAACAAAAGGTAGCTTCTCCTGATTCCCTCCACGCACAGAATCGATGTCTACATATGGTTTATCCTAATGAAACATAGAGAATCACTTTTGGCCATAGAATCACTTCCCACAGAGAATCAGGGGGAGTTCTAGCAAACAGGCCCTTAAAAAGGTGTTTAATCATCATTAACTCGTAATTCTCTTTTTATAGCCCTTAAAAGTGTTTAATAATTACTAACTCGTAACTCTGATACTTATAGCGACCTGACAGAATACATAAGTCTGCATAAGCTTATGGACTCATTTATGCATAAGAAAGTTGTCCAATGCAAACACACTGTAAAAGCCATAAATTGTCAATGAAGCAAATGAAGGGCTATCTGGAAAAGTTACATACCAAACAGTAAGAGCTTAGACCACCTGAATAGGGGTGGTCCAAACTCCGGTCAGCCAAAAACTTCTTGAGAATCAAGGCAAGAGGTACAACCGCAGGAAATTGCTGGGTCAACTCACGTACCTGTAGAATTAACAATATAATAAGGTGGGCAAATAGGCTGGGAAATCCTGCATACTGCTTAGTAGTTCCATCTTGCAAAATTCTTGTGCATGTTGGTAAGCAATATATCATTAGCAGCAATGTGTGTGGTGCATGCATTATCTACTCAGAAAGCTACTGTACCAAGCAGCTGGCTGGCTGATCATTCATACTGCTAACATAAAACCTGAAACAGATGACTCCTCACAGCAATATTGGAAAGCAGAAATCACTCTAAAAGTAACATGATTCTTATAATGTTTCTTATGTCATCATGATGATGTTTTGAGGCAACATGCATGTATGCACATTGGTCACAACTTTGAAAAAAATACTCCACTTGTGAAAACACATAGATAACTTTATGTATGATTTTCATGATAGCATTGTTCATTTATAAAATTATATGTGAACTGAAAATACAATTTAAATTAGCATCATGTTTTTCAGCAAAAACTACTGAACTAAAAGTGCAATATCGCATAGGAACTAGGGTAAAAGATAAAGGAGCCATTTGTTTAGAATACCAGAAATGGCAACATTGCATATAGCACACAGAATGTCAAAATAAGATGGTACTTAGATATATTCAACTGATACTCCGCGTTAGATTATGCATTTGCTTATGTTAGATGATTCATGTAATGCTTATTACTAATTGCGTAACCCTCCAAAATATTCAAATGTTTGCTACAAGTTAAATTTCTATTAGAATGAAAGACAGTATCAGCTACCAAACTGTGATCAACATTCAACAGGTCTAAACAAAATATTTGTATGAAGGCTAAACTTACAAGTAACGTTTATGGAGAGCAACTTATTTTCTAGAAAATATTCAGATAGACAATAGACTTCTGATTTACCAACTCAGCAGTCTGCAGTCCTGTGTGGGATGGCGATTTGAAACTTATATCAAGACGAATTGACTGCACAATATCACAATCGTCTTTATTCAATTTTGAGCACACCAGCATGTTGCTGCCTTCTGAACTAGAGGTGTCAGACCGAGGAGGACTCCCTTGTTCTCCAAGCATGTTAACTGAATATTCTTGTGAGCCATCCAGTACTGAAGAATACTCATTGGACATATTTGTGTCACAGGGTACATCTGCTACAAGCATGATCACAGGTATCTGCAAATAATATAAGCATGAGGAAAATAGAATAGCTAATGAACTAGCAAAAGAAAGCCACTTACAGCTGTGTTTTCAACTGTTTTAAGGGAATCACTTCTAACCCAGTCCTGGTTTGTAAGACACCTTGCTGCATGCTGAAAGGAAAAAAGATTGTCCACGTAAAAAGAAAGCAAAATTTTGTCCTCAGAACATGCAAGCACATCCATCATGTGTCCTAACTCTTATGCAAACATCCACATGTAAACCAAATGAATTACCTGTAGACATGTTTCCTTGATGCCATTACGGCCTTCCAAAATTCCAGCTTCTTTAATAGGTTCCTGAAAGCAACAATAAATTTAGTATCCACAATAATATGGGGAAAAGATGCACTTGAACTAACTTGTCACACGATGTTATCAGTCATGCAACTCACCAGGTTTCGGACAGGAGGAAGAGAAACCACAAGATCAACATCACTAGTTGGAAGAGCCAAACCAGTGGCATTTGAGCCAAATAGATTTGTACGGGAGCGAGGCCACAGATCTTGCAAGCATCGTGTGACTCTTTTGACAGCCCAGTTTATATAGGGCCTCCTCACCAGATTAGCAGCAGCAACCTTGCAGTTTAAAAAATGGAATCAACATGTCCTTAGAAAAAGGGAACTTTTACTGACACAAATAAAGGCATGCCATGCAATTAGACATCAAAGAAGATAAGGATCCCATAGCACACAAAGATGAAAATTGATGCCAAACCTAGAAGAAAAGGTGAGATACCTGCTTACAGAATTGATCTATTTCTTCATGTAGAGCATTGTGCATCAAAGAGAGGGATGCCTTGTGAGGCGAACCATTTAGCATATCTTGTGGCTGTACAGGCAATGCCACATCTGGCTGCAAAATTATATTTTAGAAAGACAGAAAAGTTGAATAAACAATCATTCTCACTATTGAGGGAAGATTTGAAACTACATCCTTACATGTTGATCACGAGATAGCTGTGAAATCTTAACAAGGTGGTCCTGCAAAACAGTATCCTCAATTGTTTGCACCAATGTACCAGAAGAAGTGCCCTTGTTACCCCATGAAGGCCATACAACTTCAGGACCATCCAAGCAAAACTGAGCCCTATGGAAAATTTTGTCTTCAGAAAATAAACCTCTCATCCCGCAATGTCGAGGACTTGAGCTGCCCGATCTAACAATAGGGAATCCTCGTTTTCTTGACTCTCCAGCAGGTGAAGGAGGTGGTGGCCTAGGTACACGAGGAACACTAAGTACTACTGGTGATGGAGGTCTTCTTAGAATAGGTATGTCCCTCCTTGTTGATGGTACGCATGGGCTCCTGTGATCATGACCACCCTTAATGTCAGATCTTGATGACCTTCGTGATATATTAGGAACAACTATCGGCCGCAGCATTGCATATGGCAATGTATCTGCCTTAACTACTTCACTGCCACAAGACACAGCCTTTGCAACTGAAGTTATTTTATCTTCAGGACTATCTTGCACGGGAGATGGAGAGGTCAGAGCTTCATTATTGATGCCATTCCCTGCTATCGAATGAGCAGCTGGATCCAAAGATTCATTTTGAGAACAGGATGGAGTGGAGGGTGGTGATGATACACCATTTGTGTATGTAGATGGAATACCATTAGCCACATCATCAACAACTCGTATAACATCAGCCTCATGCCAAGCCCAGGCACTATCATCTGAACTAAGAGATGGTGGCCTAGAAAAACCAGCTCCTGCATGTTCCGCAGGACTCCAGTACATCACACCTCCACCGAAATATTGATTAATATCTCTTCCAGAATGTGCACGGCTATCTGATTCTTCTTCAGAAAACCAGTAGCTTTCATTATCATCCGCAACATCACTGTCACTGCAAATACCCCCTCTTTGCACTAGTTGAGCAGGGAACCCTGACCAAGCAGAAGATTGCATTTGTGGGGTATACAATGGATCATAGCTTACAGCAGCATTTTTACCATAACCTCTAAAAACAGGAGGCCAGTCAAAACTTAGCGGCACTGCTAGAGAAGGTAACATTTGATTGCATCCAGCATCAATTGGCGGATTCCTCACCTGATGGTTGGCAGGAAGAAAAGGTTGGCTAAATTGAGTTGGCCATTTGTAACCAACATCAAGATGCAACCTGTCTTCTGCAGCTGGACGCTGTTGCATTTCAGGAGATACAAAATGAGATGGTGTTACACTAGGCCATTCGTATGATGTTCCTCCCAGCAGGTTCCTATTGTATACATAATATTCACCGCCACTATTTTTCATAACTCCACCATTTTCACTTATAGCACTTTGAAGCATATCAGTAGGAATAACAGAAGGTAAAATTTTGTTCTTTGTCACTTCAGGTTTATCATCCACATGTTTCTCATCACATTCAGTTTTTTCCTGTGCAGATCTTACCAAGGAGTCAACTGAACTTCCATCCAGATTAGTGGAAGAGACATCATTGCTTCTGGAAGGTAAACAAGAGGATGATTGAACCAAGCATTCACTTTGACTAATGTACGATGAGGCCTGCTCAGCCACATTGAAGGCATCATCATGAGCACTCTGAGAAAGTTCAGTAGCAACTGATGAGCAAACTCTAGGAGAATACAATGTGTCTTCAAGTTTTGTGCCCTTACTGGTGGCTACTACCTTTGTTCCATTAGATAAAATGGAATAGTCAGAACAGCTAACTGCTTCAGAGATCTTGTTCTTGGAAGGATCATAAGATGGGTGATGAGGTGAGACATCAGCCTCTTCAGCAGTTTCATGAGAGGCCTCTGTAGCACTATGGGGAACAACTATTTTCAATTTGGTAGATCTTGGGCTCTCAGGCCTCATCAGATTTGATAGTTTTGTTTTCCCTTTGCGTTTGTTCTTCTTTTTGTTACACTGATTTTTGCAACCATCCAACACGATAGTTTGCTCCTAAAATATCGAGAACTCCCTCATAAGTCATGAATAAATGAACAACCAAACAAAACAGAATGGCCAAAATAATGCTTACAACCTTCATTGTTGGTACAATTTCCTTGTTAGGAGTTTTTTCAGATGGAGGTCCAGCAGCAGTGCCTTCAACAGATGGAGCACAATGGTTTGGTAAAGGCCTACAATTGCGACTATCTGAACTACTGCATCCATTATCCTGGAAAGAAGACCTTAGGTAACTACAGATAACTTAAATATACTCAGTGAAGCATAAAGTCCTATGCCTATGGCAATACTAAAGCAAGCTGAGCAACAAATCAACTATACCTTAGACGGCTTAGCAGATACTGTTAGCTTTTTCAAGGTGCTAGATTTCTTCTTTCCTTTCCGAGAACCTCCACTGGTCTTTTCAACATCTTTCTTTTTCGGAGCTCCATCCCCAATTAGTTCAAGATTTATACTTTCTGTCGACACCACCATGAGAAGCCCTTGTAATTTCATAAGTACATCACCAGCAGTAGTAGCAGCCGACACTAATGAACTGAAAAAGATTGCATCACCACTGCAGCAAGTAATGTTGCTCTTCAAACAGACTATCTCCTCGACTAGTTTCAGTCTTTTCAACTCTTTAGCAAATACAGGCTTCTTGCTACAAGACAGAATGTTTGCAACATCAATGGAAGAAGCATGATTCTTTCTGAATAAAGACTGCCGTGTACATTCACAAGATTTGTCTGCCACAAATGATCCCGGTTCACCTAAGCAGAAGCAGAAATTATCCCTTGAGGCACTATCTGATCCTTCAACCATCTCATTTGCCTGCAAGCTTGAGCTATTAGCATATTAGTATGGGCTCGAGGTGTAGAAACATGCTCAGGACAATTGCACGCAAAAGTTTGGCAATTCTCTCACAATCAGGGTGACAAAAAAATCCTGTCTGAGATGACAAAGAGCTGATTGTTTGTTATGCATATGATTGGGCTAACTTTGACACATCAAGATTCAAGGAAGACACAACTTACTTCGAGAAAAATGAGGGTCTCACATTTAAATAGAGGATAATTTCCAGAATCATACAGATCACAAAGTAAACTACTTGCAAACATGCTGTAGTGACTATTATATAAAAACATTCTTATAAATACTAGTAAAACATTTAACCCACAATGCCTCAGAAATATATTCATTGGACCAAATGCCTGAAACAAGGCCCCTTTGTAATCTGATATTCAATTTTTTTTATAACTTGTTAAAAAAGCATGATAGCGCTAACTCTGGTACATAACAGTTATTCTGGATTCATTAATTGATTTAAGACTATGCTGAAACTTCAGTTAGATAAAGCATGCAGATTTCAGAAAACATCACTTGCCAAACAGTTTGAACATGTTAGTGCCATTTCAGGAAAAGAAGGGTTTTTTTCTCAGCACAAACATAACACAATAGGCAACTTCTGTATGTCATTTCCAAAAACAAGAGAAGAAACAATGCTTTAAAAATATATGTGAAACCCATCTTCATCGTATTTCTGAACCAGGTGCTTTCATATTTCACATGCTTTTTGAAGAAGTTTCTTTGAAACCTACTAGATTGCCTTGCTTGTTTTTTTATTTAGAGGAAAGGTGCACCTACATTTGCATAAATTAACGTCAATACAAGAAAAGGCAATTTGCTTCTATTTCCTATACAAGGGCCTATTACGAGATTAAGAAATATGGTTTGTTTTCCCTAAACTGATTTTACAAATAAGATTGCAAGACTAGAGTATGCCATGTTATTTCTCTCACTTTTTCCATCCTTCATTCTTTCCATCACCATCAACAAACAGCCTTTCCACACATTTCTTACAATAAAATAGCTACCCCAAAATGCATCAGTATGGGATACACCACCCCTAATAAACACAAACCAGAGTTACTTGACTCATGCACATCTTAACTAAATCACAGGTTGACAATGTTCATGTAATAAAAACAAATAAACATCTTATCCCAAACCATATCACTTGAATTAAAATCATTGTAAAAGTTTATTACGAAATTACAGATATGACTCTGAAATCTAGAGTTCACTTATGCAAATAAGGCATACAACTGTGAAATGCAACCCCATAGTATTTGAAATCCATAACTGTCATATTATATCAAAATGCAGCATAGAAAGCATATTACCAGGGCAATTGCACCTTTCCCGAAGAATGCCCCAATGATCCTTGCTCTCATCCGAGGCTCCAGCCTCATCCACCAATCCACATATCCCTTCTCCCTCCAGAACGCGTTTGCAGCAAGCCCAGCCTTCTCCTTCACACCCTTCCCAATTCGCACCGCCTTCCTCCCTCCAACTCCCCCTCCCCCTGCCGCCGCCCACGACATTCGCAGTGCGATCTCCAACCTGTTGGCCAGAAACTCCTCGATCACGTAGTAACCCTTGGCATTAAGCCAGGGCAGCTCCGGGAAATCCTGGCACGCCAGCGCGGCCAGGTCCACTTCCCCCTCCCCGCAGCAGAGGAACCTCCCACCAGAGATCTCGTCCATGGCCGCGACAAAGCCGTCGAGGTCAGCGAGGAAGGCTTCGGCGACGGTGATCGCGTCGGGGCACCGCGACGACGCGGGGGAGGAGGGGAAGAGGAGGATGTTGGCGAAGAGGAGCGCCTGCGCCCGGGAGCCCGCGGCGGCGCGGGCGAGGAGGCCCCGGGAGAGGCGCGAGAGCACGGTTGGCTCCTCGGCCCCGCGCGCGGCGGAGGTGGACGGGGACGAGGAGTGGAGGACGAAGAAGGCGGAGTGGCCGCGGAGGCGGAGGCGGCGGACCATGGAGAGCAGCGCGGCAGCCGCAGCGGGGGAGAGGAGGGAGGCGGCGGCCGCGGCGCGCGCGGCGGGGGAGAGCGAGGCGAGCCACCGGAGGATCGCGGCGCGCGGCGACAAGGACGAGGAGGAGGAGGCAGCGGCGGGGGCGGGGCTAGGGTTCGCCGCGGCGTGGTAGAGGGAGAGGTGCGCAGTGAGGGCATCCATGAGCTCCTTCGTTGTGCGCGGCGCCGCGGAGGTGGACACCATGCTGGGGAGCGGCCGCGTCGGTACCGGTGGTTGGTCGGGACTCGGGATTCAGGAATGGGGAGGAGCGGCCGCTGTGGCGGGCCTGGCTTGGTTTGCGGAGCAGCGGAGAGACTTTTGCGTCGGAGTACGTACATTTCTCAGTTTTTTCACATGAAGACACGTATGTTTTTGCCATATTAGTGACGACACTGACGGTGTGGCTGGGTTGTCATTCTTTGTAATATGTTGGTTTACGCTTTATTCCTTTTTATTGGCTTGTTGCTCTAGAAATGAGGTCGGTTACATTCATAGTAGCATAACCTAAGCATATTCTTGGAAAGAAGCATAGCTTCCATAACAATTTGTGGAGAAAGCAGCCTCACTTTTGGCTGAGACGGTGAGACGTATAGGATGATCAAAACCAATTGACAAGCAAGTTTGCTAGTTAGGCTTGTAGTTGAAAATGTGGTAATTTGCTGATCATCTCATCAGTTCCGAGAAGAAAATGACAAGTTCTTACTTCTTAATCAGAACATAGTTTCATGAAGTAGGAACCGTGGAATTTTCTCGTTCATCGAGCAAGAGACTTCACTCGACCAGAAGCTAGAAACTGAAAATGTTGCGCCAGGCCTTTTAAGCTAATTACATTTTACTATAATTCACCATGAGTGTGTTACATGTCGTGTACCAAAAATCCAGCGGCTGAAGTAGAGTTAGTGTACACCAAGAATCCAAGATATGAACATCTTACAACAACAAATTTCACCCCTACAAGACTAGAGTTTAGGCAGGGAGGGCGGCCGCCGATGTGGCTGGGGGAACCCGGTTCTCAACAGGGATCTCCACAAACTCAGAAAGAATCGCCCGGAACTCGTCTCCAGTCAGTGTCTCCTTCTCAATGAGCACCTCAACGATTTGGTCAATGGCCTCCCTGTTGTTTCTAATGTGCCTCAAGGCCATCTCGTAGGCCTCATCTGACAACTGCTTCACAGCCGAATCAATGTCCTCCGCAAGCTTCTCTGACATGGAGTTCCTTGCCATCATTCTCATGATGATGTCCCCACTCTGTGCTCCACCCTCCATCAGGGACCATGGACCAATTTGAGACATACCAAATGTTACGACCATCTGCAGAACCATTGTGATTCTCAGTACAATTGACAACAAAGATCAGTAGTAGTAGTAAAGCATTGAGACAAGATATCTACAGATTGCTGTCAATTCTAGCAGACTCTACCATGTGATTTTGCAGCACAGTTTGGTTCTTAGCATTCATAGAGTAATCATCAGTCATAAACCACAAAATGGTTCATGAGGACTTGCAAAATTCTTTGCAAACGTTAACATTTACGTCGATAAAATTTCAATACAAAAGGTAGTATACCTGCTTGGCTAAGCCAGTAATTTGCTGCAAGTCACCAGCAGCTCCAGTGGTCACCTCAGGCTCTCCAAATATGACCTCCTCAGCAGCTCTACCACCAAGGCCGCCAACAATTCTGGCAAAAAGTTGCTGCCTGGAGATGAGTGTTGGGTCATCCATCGGGATAAACCACGTAAGACCACGAGCTTGACCCCTTGGAACTAAGGTAACCTTTTGGACCGGATCATGGCCAGGTGTCAAAGTTCTGCAAAGAGATTTCCACAAACGAATGAGATTGCGTACAAATTTGGCATGGAATGGTTACAAAGGAAATGACATACAAAAGGCACTCCAATAACTCAAAAGTGAAGCCACAAAGATACAATATGCTTTCAGAGGGGAACATAGAAACAGGAAAGGAGCCACTTAGTACATCACAGCAATGGGCTAAGCATTAAATATTAAGACAAAGTCGTACTCTATTTCAACATCAAATAATTTCCCTGTCATCCAATTACCAGACCATTTTAGATAGA